>NW_023461508.1:0-25418 GCF_013731165.1 Rhagoletis pomonella
TTTCTAATAGATTTTGGAGCACTAAATTTGTAAAAATAAAAACTTGTATATTTGAATTTCAATAAAATAAGGCGAAGAGCAAAATCGGCAAATTTTTTTTTTTGCAAAACGGCTAACAAATCGGCTGCCGGCTAAATCGATTTTTTTCCGGCTGTTTGCTGTCGCAACCGGCTAAATCTAGCCGGAAAACGGCTAAAATGGCAACGCTGCATCTTATCTGCAGTGGAATTCGAACTCGACCATCTCCGGATATCAACAACTTGTGGCAAGCATCTTTGCGCACTCAGCTACACCCAGCCATATAAATTTGCTTTCAAATGATGAATATCCATCAACACCACAGCAGGCAATTTGTACGGATAAATATGTATGTACTATGTATGTATGTGTGTGTTGTCACGGCTATCAGAGCGGCGCTCTGCATGCTTGGGGAGCGTATGTATACTCATGATTCAATAATACAAGGTTGGATAAATATTGACATTTGTGTCAATCGACTGCCTTGTAAGGTTGCCTTTGAGAAGGAAGAGAAAGCGGGTAACCATTTTATCCCCTTTTGTGAAAAGGTAGTAGGAAAAGTAGTCTGGTAGTGCTAAAATGCTTTTTTTGTATATTATATTGAATTAAAATATTGAAGCAGATTCCATTGATCTACACAATAGACAATGAATTAACTTTTTTATGGTGTACTAAACATGCTATATAGATATTAAAAATTAAATAAATGAAGAATGAGAGAAAGATCTGATCAAAGAAAAATCTTATCGACAAATATTCCCAAATATTCAAAACAAACCATGGTTTCATTAAAGCGCCAGTATATATTAAATAAAATTAATGGAATTCAAGCAAATCCTTTATTCAAAGGGACTATATTGCACACCGTCTTCAAAAGAGTCACAACTCCAAATTTGGCATTTTTGAGATTATGCGCTAAAAATATACACAGAGCTTTTATTTATCTTTCAGCAAAAGCTGGATCAAATTTTTGTTATAATTTGTAAAAAAAACCTAAGGTAAAGTCGCCCTAGCCCATATGATTATCATGTGCTAAGAAATAGTTTTTGGCATTTTCTGACAAACGTATTATTTTGAGTTGTGACTCTTTTGAAGACGGTGTGCGATATAAAGGAATATACAACTAGTAAAGATGCAATTGATACAATGTATATAAAATAAAATAAAATTATTATATTTGTTGCATTTAAAAATTACATGTTCATTATCTTAAATTGAATTACATTTGGTGGACGGACACACAAAGTGATCCTGAGCTGCACAAGATAAAAGCTTTATTGATATTTACACTTTCACTTTTATGAGGTGGTATACTTACTTGTAAGTATGTTATGGCTGCACTTCACCAAATAAATCGGTGCAGCTGTAATTCCCAGTGTACTGCACCAGCCAAATGTGGACGGACACACAGAGATCCTAGCACGCAAAACTTATTGGTAACGGCTGCACTTGCTGTAAAACGCAGGTTTTTGCATAACTCCGATACTCTGCAAAGAAATATGTAAATTATTTCTTTAATTCAAAATAGCTCCATTATTTTTGATTTTTTTGGCATGCTTACTTGAATTTGCGCAATAAGAAAATCAATTTCCTCGAAACAATCGATGAAACTAACGGCAGTGTTGCCTTGTGAACTTTTTATACAAAGACAATATTTCTCCTTGTCTTTAAGTAGTAGTTTCTATAAATCAAAAAAGAAAAGAAAGCAACACCGGCTAAGGCAGAATGCGGGAGCGAGACAACTGCCAGGTTATCCAACCTTGTGTTACTGAATCATGATGTATACTTAAATTAAGAATGATAGAATATTTCTCAATTTCTATTTCTCCCAATCGTGCACTTACATATACATACTCAGATGTGAACAGTCAAATACGTGCGTAATAAGTTTTGTATGAAAATATTATTTTTAAATACGAACATTTTTAACCGATAATCAAATATAAAGTATTAATTTTTACTATGCATTATTTCCCTCTGTGTAATTAAGAATGTAATTATTATGTAAAAACTTTTCTAAACAAGTATACTTTTTAGTGTATTCTTTGAATTGCAAAAGATGAATTGATAGTTTGCTTTTTTTGAATTTACGAAAGGATTTGTTCCTAAGGTTCTTTAATTTCTTTAAATTTTTGGTATGCCATGGTATTTTATATAGTCTCGTTGTATTCAGAGGAATATTAGTGAGACCTATTTCAGCCACTTTGGATTTAAAGACATTAAAGCAACTTGAGATATCTAAACCGAAAAACAGCGTCTCCCAATCAATATTAGAAAATAAGTTATTAATGATATCAAAATTACACAATTTATAATTAAAAGAGAGATCATGATTATCACAGGTAGCTGGAGAGAACTCGTAGAACTCAATTTTAACAAAAATGGGAACATGATGATAGCTAGAAGAAGAAATAGGAGAGAAACATTCGTTAAGAGAATAGTTCATATTATTGCTTATAAATATAAGGTCTAAAATTCTGTTAAGTTTATTTAAAATATTATTTATCTGTTTGAGATCAATACTCAAAAAACTGTCAACAAGATACGATTCATTGCTATAGTTTACATTATTGGGTATAAGAGTAGTATCATTATATGCTTGCGACCATTTAATGTTGCCTAGATTATAATCACCCAGGACAAGAAATTGGCTATCACTATTAGAATTAGAAACTAAAGACGTAATATTATCCACATGCACTTTGTAAAGGCTTTCAGAAGTACCAGGAGGGATGTAGGAAACGCAAACGAACAGCTGTCCAAAAGCGCCACGAATACGAATGCAAAGTTGATCAATAAGAGAGTCCTGATTATCCAAGATTTTATATGAAGCACGATATTTACAGTGGACAGCGATAAGGACACCACCGCCCCTAGTACAACCCGTTTATACAGAGTCTCTGTCTTTACGAAATACATCGTACAGTTTAAGATCAAAAAATTCCTGGTCATAAAAGTCTGCGTTGAGCCAAGTCTCTACTATAACGAAGATGTCGTAATCTTGGTGCAAGCACATCATGCGTACGCAATTGGCATTAGTTCTGAGGCCAGAAACATTATGAAAATAAATTTTAAGATTTTGAGGCGATTTACGTAAGGAAGAGGTACGATTAATTACGGGACCAAGTGTGGTTCTCCGGACTTTTGAAAAAAACTAAACGGCCGTACACTGACATTGGCTGGCCAGATATTAGGAGACAGAAGCTTCTCGTAAAAGAAAACAGAGACTCCAAGTTTAAAATTAATTTTCTTAAGAGTACTTACAACGACCTCTTTCTTGACTAGCCTAAAGCAAGTAAGCTAACTCTTATCTATCCCTGTTTGCTTATTAACATAATCACCAATTTTTTCCGCAGTAACAGTAGGCAAAAACGATGACAAATGTAACCATTTCATAGGCACAGCAACTTCCAAACCAGAGTCTGCATTTGAACCAACAACAAGTGTCTGTTTTTTGTTGTTTTTCTTCTTAACATCCAATTTTTTTGAAACGCGTTGCGAAGGTAACAGACGAGAATCCAACGAAGTGGGAGGGATGGGAGATGTAGTAGCGGTAACAGGAGAACGAGCATCAGCAAGAGCAGGAGCATTGTAAGAGTCTTTGGAAGAGACAGAACTCGAAGTTTTAGCAACAGCAACGGCGGCGGCAGCAGCATAACTCATTGGAATATTCATAGCAGTAGCTGAATATCATTGGGCGCGTTCATAAGTCGTAGCTGTTGGGTAACCGTTGCCTGTTTGTCTTAGAAACGCACAGTTGAGTAGTTACGCTCAGCCCAACAGTTGGTAACTTTCCGCCATTTTTTCCAGCGGAAAATTTTTACGCTACCTGAACTCAACGTGTTGGGCTTAGCCTAAACAGCTGATCGAGAAGACATACGCCGCTTATATTAAATTTAAAGCTGCTTTGTTAGGTGGCAGTTGCAAACAAATTTATTTTATTTTATATTACTGACGTGATAAAGTAACTAAAATATTTTATAATAATACTACGTTTCTAAATATATGTTTTTAAGATGTTTGCTATATAATTTACACTGTTTAATTCATTGTAACATTGAACGATTTTTTCAACACGGCGGCCGCTCAGAGTTGAATTCTAAATAGTATCGGCGCAACTATCTCTAGTTGTTGCAATTTCATTTGTTTACATTTATCAACTGTTCATTTGGCAGCAAATTCATCAAGCCGTTTCTAAGAAGTAATTGTTGGGTTCAACAGTTGCCAGCAGTTTCGTAGCAGATGAGCTAAACAGCTACGACTTATGAACGCAACCATTATTCGACTCTTTACTATGCGCAACACATGTAATATTCTCCTGAAGTGACTTAACATCATTCGATACAGCCGAGATCGCAGACAACACATCTGCGTTAGAAAGATTACGCTGCACTGCATGCAGTTCAGATTGCAAATTTTCGATTTTATTTTCAAGTAAATTCTTGTCTTCCCTTAGGGCTTTTATTAGGGAGAGCGCATGGGCATTTTCAGCTCTCAAAGCGGCAATCTGTCTGTATACATCATGCAGAGTAATTTCAATGTTGGCGCATATTGGATCTTTTTGCTGCGGAAAAACCGGTCTAGCAGGTTGTTGGTGCAGTGCCGGGTTATGATTATCACCAACTACACCAACACGTTTAATAGCATTGACAATATTAGGAGGTGAGCGAAGAGAGCTACGGCGTACATTTGTGCATTAAGCACAAATAAAAGAATTATCCACATTTTGAAGAAACTCCAAATCATCAGGCAGAATATTTAAGCACTTTAAGTGAGAAAGCTCATTGCATCTGGTACACTGCAACTTATGATCGCCACGATCCACCTTCTGCCCGCAAACACAGGGCATTACACTTAGTTAAATAGCAAATATATTGCAAAAAGAAAATAACTAATATTGAGTAATAGAAAACACGTCCACGCTGTTGAGTACTCACAATAGATTTCAATTGTAATATTTTATTATGTATTATTATAGTAAAAGTTGTGGAGTATATATATATATAGGATAGTATACCGTAGAACGTAAAATACATAGTATATGAATGCAAAAATAGCCTAGACATCTACCTCGTCGTATTATATGTTCTCTGGTCGTAGTTAAATCAACTGATATGCGATAAGCTTTGTCATTGGTGTGGGAATAGGGTGGGTATACTGAGCAAATGTCTTGACTAATGATTTTTGGGTTCATACCAGTGATGGAAAATCAGTGTGCATTGTGAAGCGGAAGCCTCCTTTAAGGTTTCAAATTTTCAGGGAGTTTTTTTTTAAAGTGGTTTCCACAAAATTTCGAGGTAGGAGTGAAAACAAACAATAGTCGCAAAAAAAGCACCCTAATATATATATTAGGACGATCCTAGCGGATGTATGGCCTTAAAATGACTTTTATTTCCTGAGAAGGAAATTCTCCCATTTGGAAACATTTTTATTTCAATTTTAAAAGGTCATACTGAAGCCGAGATGAAAAATGCAGAAGCCATCAATCGGGAATATAGAGCATTAGCTGACTATGCAAGTTACCTGAGAAATTAATTGAATGAGTTGATCTTTCCAAATGTGTTTGATATCGTGTAGGGGACATTGCCTTTGTCACATTCTGAAGCTTGCGTTGGGCGCATTTTTTCATTTAAAAATTTAATTAAAACCGAAAACAGGAATAAGTTGGCTATAAAGACGGTTGGACATTTAATCTGCAAATACTCTACTGATGTTTTGTATTTTTACATTTCGTAATTCAGGTTACTGATTGAACGACAATTTTTCTTCATACGTATTCCTTTTTAAACTACACAAGTACTTTCGGGTATGCAGTCTTATAGTCCATTCAATTTTAGTAATATAAGGTGGAAGTATGAAGTGGCTCAAAATCGCGTTAATTTTTGGGAACTTTTTTCGTTGAGGGTGTATCACTTTTTCTTCTATATAAAGCATACTCAAATTGTTTGTACATACAATTACGATATGTATAAAGAAAGTGCAAAAAATAAAAAATATTAAAAATCATCGCGAATTCCTAGCCACTTATACTTGCACTTTATTATACTAAAATTGAATGGACTATATGTTTTAAATTTTATTGAAAATGTTTTGTAGAAAGTTCGAAACTTTGATTTTGATGGTTTTGGTTGTTGAATTAACTATATTTCTATAAAAAAAAGCTAAAATCACACAAATGGTTATTAAATTGTCAAAATTTGTCAATATATCGCGCTGCCATTTTCGTGAAAAGTGTTGTACATATATAATACACTTAGGTCTCTTTTTATTACAACGCTTTTATCAACTTGCAATGTTGTGGCTCCAGAAACTTTCAATGTTGTGGATCCAGAAACTTTCAATGTTGTGTGTCCGACACCATAAAACCTTTGCTTTGCAAAGTTCCTATAAAAAAGTCTAGTGCATAGGGCGACATCTGTAGTGAATAGGGCGAGGTAGATGACATCTAAATGTCGCCCTATGTACTACGTTCGCTACAGCGGAAATAGACGACACGCCATTTCTTTAAATAAAATAAATTGGTGCTCGTTTCTATGTACATACATATGTAAATGCATGTGTGTGCACCTTTCTATTAATATCGTTGAATTATTTTAATATCTATCGCAAAATTTTATACAGACAAGACAAAAAAGTAGAAAATAAATAATATAAAAAAAAAACTTTTTAATATACAACGCTTTTATAAATGGACTAAAAAGTAGAAAATAATATTTCTCAGTCCCATAGAATTTGTTTTGATAACTTTTGATTTTGAAATTTTAGCAAAAGTCGTTATAACCAATTTATGAGATTGAAAATGAAAAGCGTGGGGCGCATGCAATACCAAGCATTATATTTAATTGACAATAGGCAAACTACATAACATAGACCTAAAATTTCTTCAGCGAAAGTACAAATTTGAGATCGATTTTAAGCGGTCGTTATTCATATATCCACATACATATGAACATATATTACCCTTCATATCAATTCAGGTGGCTATTATATGCGCCCCACGCAATTTATATTATTTTTTTGCTTTGAATTTATGCTGTTTTTCAAACCATTATTTCGCAGTAGCGATTTTGCTTTTTTGAGAGTTTTTATTACTTTTTTCAGTGTGTAAAAGACAATGCTTCTGATAAATAATTTGTCTTTGTATTCTTACATAATAATAATAATAATAATAGATTGGCGCTTACACATAAGTGGGGCTTCTCCTCCAACTTGTGGTGTGCGCCTTGATGTTGTCACACAAAGGGAGGGACCTACAGTTTTACGCCGACTCCGAACGGCGATTGTATTTTTACGACAAGCTGTTTTTCATGGCAGAAATACACTCGGAGGTTTGCCATTGCCTGCCGAGGGGCGACCGCTGTTAAGAAAAAACCTTTTTTTCTAATTTTGTTTATGTATTCTTACATAATTCATATTCCCATCACCTGGGAATCTCCCTCAGCTTTCGTCTCCCGGACCACTGTAACGTTTTTCAGGCTGAACTGATGGCAATCGACAGGGCCACGAAACTGGTAAAGTGTGATATGATACCCCAAGTTGATATCTATATCTTCACTGACAGCCAGGCGGCAATAAAGTCCCTCACGAAGCAGTCGACAACCTCCATGGTAGCCATGAAATGCCGCGCATCTCTTAACGAGATGGCTGAGTCATTTCGCCCAAAGGTAATATGGGTTCCGGGACACTGCGGCATAGAGGGGAATTGTAAGGCCGACAAACTGTCGCGACTTGGCACGAAACTTCCTTTTGAGGATATAAATGACGAAATAGGAATACCCTTGCAAACTTGTAAGCTACTTATCTCCGAGAGGCTCACTAAAGTAGCGAACGAAAGGTGGCAGGACGAAATCACCTGCAAAACTGCCAAACAATTATGGCCGGTGCTCAGCGCCAAACGCACTGGCATACTACTGAGTCAAAATAAGTCCAATATTAGATTATTAGTATCCGTCATAACAGGACACTGCCTAATTGGCAAGCACGCCTATCGACTTGGCCTACGTTCACATGACTTCTGTAGAAGTTGCCAAGATGAAGAAGAGGAGGAAACGATTCTGCACCTGTTGTGCCAATGCCCTGCTCTATCTAGACGAAGACTCTCCACTCTCGGTAGGCAATTCTTCGACAACTTGGAGGACCTTAGATGCGTCGAAATCAGGGATCTTCTAAAATTCGTTCAAAGTTCAAAATGGTTTTAGGAGGGATTGGGAGTTGCTGACCCAACATGCGGCATCACAATGGGCCCTGAGCCTAAGTGTGTCTTATAGACGACCGCGACAACCTACATACATAATTCATGTATTTATTGTGGTATTAAGATTTTGTTTTTGCTTAAAATACAGATTAGATTGTATTTATTTCATTAATGTTCGGTTTTACATGGAATAATAAGTGTTGAAGTGAGGAAATAAATAGTTTTTTTTTTGCTCAATAATGCCTCACTGGATTGTTTTATGCGGTTTTTTTGAATTTTTTACATGGAGTACCTGAATTAATGCGGTTTTTGAAAATGCTGGAACGCATCCCCTCTTTTTGTGTGAAAGTAAAGAACTTTTTTATGCGTATTTTTTTTTTATACGGCTTTCTGAGGAACGCATGTACCGCATAAAAAGAGACCTAAGTGTATATGTATTTATGTACACCTTGTTACGTTTTGTTTTGTAAAATTATATTTTCCCAATAATTTTTGTGATAACTAATTAAGACAGTGAAATACTTCGTAATATTGTTTCATTTGCTAAAATAAAGATAAGGAATATAGGGTACTGGTCTGCAATTAAATACATTAATTAAAACATAGAGTATGCATAAATTAAATGGTATATAAAAAAAAGATCTTTTTATTGAGCGTAGTCTTCATAAAAGAAAGAATGTATATAAGAAAGGGTTTCCGTGAACTTCTGTGTTTCTAATATGCAGTAAGTATTGTATCTACCCTGCAAAAAAACGCGACTAATCCGAAATGACTCCGCAAAGGAACATGAGACTAATACCACTTTTGATCTCTTTATATGGAATGAACTGTTCGCTTTTGTTCGGGCATGTCCTTTGTTCCCCTTTATACCCGAACGGGTATAAAAAGCGACTAGTCAATTAAAAAAAAAAAAATAACAAGAAATTTTTAGCAAAAAAAACCGAGTTAAAAAAAAAAATATATATATATTTCATGATCCAATGACCGGATCTAAACCAGATCAGTATGGGACCACCTCTGAGACACTACCTTTCCGATGCAAAAAGAATTATCGAAATTGGTTAACGTGGGAAAAAGTTATGCGGTAACATACTTAAAAAAGAATATTCCGACAAACTAATAACCTCCTCCTTTTCTGGAAGTTGGTTAAAAAAAAAATATATATGTATATATATATATTTCATGATCCAATGATCGGATCAAAATCAGATTAGTATCGGACCACCTCTGAGACACTACCTTTCCGTTGCAAAAAGAATTATCGAAATCGGCATTAATTTTAACATTCGCATTCGCTTTCGCATTCGCAATAATCAATGAGGAGCTTTTGCGAATGCGAATATCATGCAAGTGCACTGATAAAACGGATATCCGGCAAACAAAATGACAAATTGTAGCCAACATTGTTTGGCTGTGAGATGCTACGTTAAAACTGCCCCCTACATCCCCCTTCTTTCGTAATTTAAAGTCAAAGAGTAAGGTCCTTCAATAGGTTTCCAGTGTAAATTTTTAACGTACTTTTCCTTAGATAAGTGTAATTATTATTTTTTGTTATAAAACTTATTATGATTGAGTTCTGAAAACAACAAATTTATTTAATTTTGTAATAGTTGTCAAAATTAGCACGCATCGAAATATAGATAAAATAATATGTGAATAAGTTGACATACAAGTTCACAAAACAAATAAGAATTAATTCAAGCATGATACAAAAAAGAAGGTAGTTTCATTTAATGATATTCGTTGTTGTTGCTAACCATTTGACTTTTAATAAAATTATGATATTTCATCAAATTCATGCTACCTGATCACTAGAAGAAATATATTTTTTTAAGCATAAGATTTTATCAGTAAATTCAAAGATGTGGAATATGATGAACTAGAAAATTATGCCGGCTACATGACTTCGAAAATGGGGTTGATGACTAGGTTTCAGAAAGCTTGAAGAAAGTTTATACTTACTTACTTATACGTTCTGGAAAAACCGCGTAACTGACATTTTTTGCCAATAATTGGATTTGCTCATACAAGCTCTTGGCTCAAGCCTTATCCATTCGTCCTCAAACGCGATTACTTTGTAAAAAAGAGAACCATTTTGAAATATAAGTGTTTTTACTCTCTACAAAATAATTTATGCAACCTCACATACGCAGTTGTTCATTTGGTTGATACACGGTTTTGTATTTTAAACAACGATCTGTTAGTTGCTTATCGGAGGGCGGTCTGTTCAAGCCGACTTCAGGTGTTTTGCATCAATTAAAAACTTGTGAAATTTAATGATGATGCGCTAGTCACAAAGCCTAATTTTTTTCAAAATCTTATGAGAAATTTAAAAGTAAATTTGCACCGAAATATAAAAAGGTTTTATTTGGGAAGAAGATTCTTTAGAATTTGATATTTAAATCGCAAGATTGCATTCAAAATAAGAAAACAAAACAATTACAGAATAATTCGCGCGTGGTTTTTATTACAAAATGAAAAGAACAATTACGATGAAGTCTCTTTTATCAGTTTATATTTTAAATATTTTTAATAAAAAAAAGGAGCGAACCACGTAAGTAAAAAAAGTACCAAGCACTGATAATGGTTTTTGATTTGAAATGTTATTACATTGGTATAAATATGGGAAAGAAAATACTCTGATTTATTGATTTAATATTATCAAAGTGGCAAGGCCGTTGATAATACTCACAATTTATAAAACTTCAAAAAATTTTATTATACGTCAAAAGTGGTTTATTGAAATTACCTCCTTTTTTGTATCATGAATTCAAGGCGAATTTAATATTTATTGAGGAGTGGAACTTGGCATGCAATATATCGTAATGAATAGTATGGAAAGGGGGTAACTCACATCGTCGCTGAAATACAAAAAGCCGTAGATAACTAATCAAAAATCCAAAATTCACTTTTTGATTGATTATGATGTATTTCATCGAATAATAAGTCCACACATCGTTTTATGTAATAAAAAAATTTAGTTAGTTGTGGCTTTTTTGCATTTCAGCGACAATGTGGATTACGCCTTTTCCATACTATATTAACGATATGTTGAAAATTTTCGTTCATTAATTGTGACTGCCTGCAACTAAGAAAAGTCGAGCTCAGCTAATAAAAAAAAAACTAATTACAAACAAGTCATTACAGGTGAACCTTTTCAAGAAGTCACCTGAGAACTAAGCAGATGTGAGACCTTCATCGTCCGTGATTCCAATAATTTAAATTATTAATAACAAAATAATAAGATTTTAAACTAATTCGACTGACAGCTATGACTTTCAAAACAGAACTTTCTTCGAAATTTTCATTCCGAGAAAATAACAATTTATTTGCCATATCTACCTATTTGGAACCTCGCTATAAGTACACATATTTCAAACCATTCACAGAAGAAAGGATTAAAAATGAATTACAGAAACTAAAATCTAAAAACACTGATGACGTAACATGTTGTCCAAATTCTGAAACAACCAAAAGAATTGGTTCTTCAAATTGGAAAACGACGGTGTTTAAACACCGATCTTGACATGATGCTAGATTGTGAAGATGAAAGTCAGGAGGATATATCCGACATTTGCAGCCCCGATGTAATTCTCAAAAAAGAATTATTGCACCGCAATAAAAAAGAAATTTAACAGAAATGCTTCCAAACTGGTGCAGCGTCAATTGAAAAGTATTTACAATTTTGTCCAGTTTCAAGTTTTTCAAGGTTGTCGCCTCGAGCGAGTAGCTACTTATTGGCGCAGGCTTGATTTACGACCCTTCAAAAAACAGGTTGTAAATACAATGTTTCTATTTTTAAATGCAAGTTCTAAATAAAAACAACATTATTAAAAATTACTAACTTTTCCAGTTTTTATTTACCTACATAAATCACCTAAATTATTTCTAAAAAATACTTGACATCCGCATCCGCGGATGTTAGCTTTTAAACATCCGCATCCGCATTCGCATCCGCGGATGTCTAAAATTCCACATCCGCAACATCCCTAGTCCAAATTAATACAGTAACATACATAAAAAAAATAAAAATATTCCGACGAATTGATAACCTCCTCCTTTTTTGGAAGTCGGTTAGAAATTTGCGCCAGCTGCGATTCCTCTCTCTTTGTGCCAACGCCGCACATAAAATTTCATTGAGTAAGTGCATACATATCATTAAATCGTTAATAGTACCCGTTAGAGATGAGTCGGTGACTAATTAATCTCTTATTACACCGTGCGACAAAAACCAAAAATTTTTAAAACACACGAAAAAATCGAGTATATTGACTAGGAGCCAACTATAGTATAGCTGCGTTTTTAATTTTTCTCTCTGACGTCAGGATTTTTTTTAAAGGACTTTGAAATTTCCTGGATATGATTGAAAAAAAAAACTATTTAAAAGACTAGCTGTACCCTGCCACGCTTTGCTGTGGCATATTCCTGTTACATGGATGAAATGATTAACGAAACAAAGTATACGTTTCATATAAGTTTGATTTGCAATACTTGTGTGTACACAATATTTTTCGTTTTTCTATTCTGTAAACTCAAGCCACACTTTTACGTAGATTGACCATGAGCTTTATTAATTGTGATTGCGAACGCCAATCATATTGGGAATTGAAATCTTTTAAACTAAAATGGTATATCGGTCGGAATCATGGGAATTCGAGGTATGAGGACGTTGTCACCAGGGTGGGCAAAAACTCGGAGTTCGAGCGAGCGAGCGAGCAAACTCCTACTCAATGCCTCGTAGGCAACGAGGCGCTCGCAGCTCGTAAACGTAGCAGCAATGAGGCGAGGCACGAGAAGTTTGGCTTGCTCGGCAAACGAGCGAGCGCTGCTTGTTTGCTTGCGCTCCTATTAAACGAGCGAGGCTGTTGTGTGTTGCCTCGCTCGCAGTGCGAGGCGAGTAGCTGTCTGCATACTCGCTCTGCTAGGTAAGACGAGTGAGCGACGAGCGAGCGCTCCGAGTGTACTATACAACACATGCATTTTTGTGCATAAAAATGTGGGAATGTAGTCAATAGATTATGTACGAAAGTATGCTAATAATTGTATGTACATATGTGCAATGTACATACGTACATATGCATATAAATATGTGAATATTATATTAGGGCAGCATTTAAAACAACAAATAAAATGTATTACATACATAAGCATAGATTGTGGAATGAAATATTTTTTAGGGTTATATACATACATACAGTGACGAGAAAACTGTAACATGGAGTAACACTTTTTCTTTCAGCTGTCGCTATCTTTCCAAGTTCTAACGACATTCATACTGTTGTTGTATATTTTTATTGGTACATCTTTGCTTCCTCTGTCATAACGATTTGAAGTCAATTCAACAACATTAACAAAACCAGCAGACAAAAATGTAAATTAAGGCATACGTTACAGTTTTGCACTCATATATTTTTAATAACTTTTTGACAATTTTCACAAAAAAAAGAATTATTAACACAATGTTCAGTACTCTTTTGCTTGTTTCAGTTCCTGGATGCGATTTGGCATACCTTATTTGTATCTCTGTAAAAATTCTGGAGGTATATCCTTAGTTTGCTTTCACAGCTCATGTACTCGATTTTACGGACTTTGATACTTATTAAGCTGTGCTTTTAGTTGATTTCGCAAATTCGATGAGATTCATGTCCGCGGTTTGTGGAGGTCATTTCAAATTAGCAAATTTTTGCTTTTGTGTCCAGTCTTTGCGAACATATGCAGTATGTTTTGGGTGATTTTTCAGCAGAAACTCTAATTTTTCGACTACATCTTGCAAATTTTGTTGAAATATGAACAGATACTGTTCCTTACGCATAATGCGTACTAACGGAGCAACAACATTTTTGAAATACAACCCCAAACAATTAAGATCCTACCACTGTGATTCACAGTTTGCAGTACATGATTCGCTTAGGCTTAATTTGGGCCTTTGTTCCAATACCATGCCCGATCATCCGCTTAAAAGCGATTAATTTAGTCTTGTCAGACCACATAACCCTCAATTAAGTCTTAAAAATGTGTTTTTTATTGCGTTTTGTAAGGCCTAACATATCCCAATAGGCAACGGTCCGGTTTTCGCGCGATGCAGCAAAACGCTGCCACACTCGCACATGTATTTTTGCTTTTATCTTCTTTTATGATCCACTTTGCTCAATTTGGCAATTTTTCGCCTCACTATCTACTGATTTGCATTCAATTTTAATACCTTAAGGGCTTCTGTAGTAGTGCCTGCTTTTTCTCAGTCTTAACATTTTCATGTGGCAAACTCCACATTTTTTTGCCACTTTCCCTACGGTCCCGCCTTGTCGCAGTAAATCTATTATTTACATTTATGTTTCCTGATTAACCATGTTATTTATTGGTGATCACTTCTTGAATAAATTACAATACAGAAAAAAGTCATCTGACTTCCAACTAAGCAAAAGATAACTGTAAAATGCAAAACTGAGAGTGAGTGCAAAACTGTAACATTTGCCTTAACTTTCATTTTTGTCTCCAGGTTTCTTTATTGTTGTTGGATTGACCTCAAATCGTTATGAGAGCGGGAGTAGGGGTGTACAAATAAGAATATAGAACAAAAGTGTGAAAGTCGTTAGAACTATGAAAGATTGCGGTGGCTGAAATAAAAAGTGTTACATCATGTTACAGTTTTGCTCGTCACTGTATGTACATACATAACATGCATATTTATATATGTATGTATGTACGTATTTATGTATGTATGTACATATGCATGTATTTTGTCTTTACAGAGAAAAGTAAGTAACGAAGATATTATAAGCGTTATTTGTGCCGCAGAAACAAAAAAGAAGTAAGCACTTGTTAACACCCCAAAATAGTTGTCTACGTGTAGCACTTATACTGTATACATGAATGAAATATAATCCTTGGTGAAACAATTTATTTGTGGCCTGTTGTTCAAGGACATATGTACATATGTATGTGTGTATGTATGGATATGTAGCCATGGGAAAATTTGCGTAAATAAAGAATAGGGGCCGGTTCACATACAACTTTGGCGTTGCGATGGCGTTGAATTTCAAAATGTGGACCAGCCTTAATTATCAAATACTGTTTAACACCCCAAATAGTAGTTTGTATTTTCTACATACATACATATGTATGGGGACTAAACCAGGAATATTCATTTGAAAATGCTAATGTCCTACTCATTTATAAAATGAAAGACAAAACAATGATTTTTATAAATATTATATTATCACTTATATATATGTAACATAGTTACTTAGCCGAATTACTAAGTAATTACTTGTATGTAAGAATACAAAGACAAATTATTTATCAGAAGCATTGCCCCTTACACATTGAAAAAGAGTAATAAAAGCTCTCAAAAAAGCAAAATCGTTACAGCGAAAACAGTGTTCAAATCCGCATAAAAAAGAACCGCATAAAAAGAGACCTAAGTGTATAAGTTGAAATTTTATAAGGAATTATTGAACATTAAAAAAAATATTCCTACATAGATATGTATGCACATATGTGCCTACCTAGCAGACAAAACTGGTGAAAATAGCACGCATCTATTCTTCTGTGCATGAACACCCGATGCTACGAACACCTCGAAAGAGTGCACATGAAAATTTTTCCATTGAGTACTCTATAGAGTGAACAATTTTGAGTCTTTGTAGAGTGAACAAAATTTAAAACCAATTCCTTCCAAATTCAAAACTATAACGACAAATTTAATTACAAAAAGGGTAATCCCTTCGTCAGGCCGATCCCGTAAATCCCCGTATCAGGGATCTCAACTCGGATATTCGGAAACTAGTGAACATACATAAGCGGAAGAAATGGGAAGACCATCCGAAGACCTGTAACTTCGCCTCTGGTGTAAGCAAGCTTTGGTCAACCGTGAGGTGATTGTCAAATCCGACGAAGCGTGACGACAGAGTTGAAATATCTTTTGGCGACCACGCTTCATCGGACCCGGACCCAAACGTAGAGCGACCAGAAGGCTGCACAAACTGTCAACACTAAGTGCGCCTCTTTTTTCTCCAGCGACGGGGCAAGGATAGCCATCGGGAAGGCGAAAGTTTCCAAAGCCATTGGACCCGACGGAATTTGCATGCCGATGCTCAAAAATTTGGGTCCTGGGGGAGTGGACTATGTAACCAAGGTCCTCAACCTATCTATGGCCACTCTCATCGCACTAGACATCTGGAAAACGGGGAGAGTGGTTCCACTGCTTTAACCGGGGAAACCGTCCAACAAAGGAGAGTTTTCTCGCTTGATAGCGCACCTTTCCCCGGTTGCGAAGACACTAGAGGCCCTTCTACTCCCGCACTACACAAATCACTGGACCCCAGCGAAGCATCAGCATGGGTTCCGTAAAGTGCACAGCACTTGACACCATAAACTCCCAAATAATTCGTGGCCTTAACCGAAACCCACCATGTAAGAGAACTATTCAAGAAACGCTACTAGAAGACAAACGGTGGGCTGCGAATTACCGAGTGGTCGTCAGTGATATTTAGAGACAAATCGAGAAAACCTTGGAAAATAAAACATCGAGTTCAACATTTTTTTAACATTTCTAAGCTCCCTCAACCACCATAGGTAGTCTCGATTGTCTCTTATGTTGACGATTGCTCGATAATGGTTATTTCGCCGAGCTTTCTCGCTTCGTCACTGCACGGAGGCTAACCTTCTCCCCTACAAAATCCTCAGCAACGCTTTTCACCACTTCGGCGAAGGAGGTCAGACTGCAACTGGGTATTCTCGTCGACGACGAACCAATTCCGACGTTGAATAATCCGAAGATCCTCAGAGTAACCTTCGAAAGTCTGCTCTGCTTCTCGGCGCATACAACCGCAATTGTCAATAAAGTACAAAGCCGCAAAAAAGTCCTCAAGTCGCTAGCCGTCAGCACTAGGGTAAAGACAAAGAAACGTTGTTGGCAACGTATAAGGCAATTGGCCGCCCGGCTCTGAACTATGCAACGCCTGTGTGGTTATCGGGGACTAGTAGGACGCAGTGGATGAAACTGCAGACCTGCCAAAACACGGCACTCAGACATCGACAGGATGCCTTCTGATGTTGCCGCAACATCACCTGCGCGACGAGGCCCATATGCTCCCGATTAAGGAGCATAACACAATGCTCTGCAAGCAATTCCTAGTACGGTGTCACCCTCTTAGGCATCCGAACAAACATCTGCTTGCGGAAGAACCCTAGCGACGGCACGTCAGAAGGCATCTATATGAACTGACGGACGAAGTAAGCGGGTTCATAAAACTACCTCTGGACCAAACAGCCTACCGACAGTTATATAGACTCTCGACCTATGAATGCCGTTCTGGGGACGCAACCACCAGATGTGGACGAGACGGAGCTTAGTCTGCCTCGGGAGACTCGGACCTCATAGCCCAACTTCGATCTGGCTACTGCAGCAGGTTGAACTCATACCTGAGCAGAATAAATGCAGATGTGCCAAATGAATTCCCGGCATTAGGAGAGACGCCCCATGACTCGCAGCATATCTTCGCATGCCCATTGAACTCCACCCTGCTAACGCCTCTGGCCTTATGGACAGACCCATCGAGGCTGCACGCTTCCTTGACGACAACGATACAACAACAACAGGAAACATGTGTTGGCATTAGCTGAGGGAAAAGACGACATTTCAGAGTTCTTAAAAATCGAACTTTAAAAGACGCACTGCGCAATAAAATTGATTTTAAAGAACAAAAAACTCAATCTGGATATAGTGAATAATCTGTTTTCTATGAACTGGTCTTGCATTAATTAGTTCACTCGACCCAGATAGCACTGTATATACATAAAAAAATTCATACATATGTGTATATATGTATGTAGTGTATACATATCTGCATGTGTGCGTACAATTCTTTACTCGAAATTGTTAGTTAATGCAATTTTTATCCCATACATTTTTGCTGATCAAACAACCCGTTTCCCTGTCTAATCTGCTTGCCTCATTTGCCTCGCTCGTTTACTCGCCTCGCTCGTCTACTGCTGCAAATGAGTGCCTCGCTCGTTTACTCGCCTCACTCGTCTGCTGCTGCAAATGAGTGCCTCGCTCGCAACGACGCCCTCGCGAGGGCAGAGCTAATGAGGACCTCGTTTGCTTGCCGCTCTACTCTTGCGATGCCCTCGTTTGCTTACTCGCTCGCTGGTTGCTCAGCGCGTGCGCTCGTACTTAACGAGTGCTCGTTTGCAAACAGCCTCGCTTGTTGCTCGTGAGTTGCGCAAGCTCAGAGCAAGCTAACGAGCGAGCGAGTGGCTAAAATGAGGCAAATCCGAACCCTGGTTATCACCTTTGAAAGGCCACGTTAAAATCTTTGCTTCCACTACGTTCTTCATCAATTTCTTAACTGCGAGTCGCCTGCCGTTGCAGAGTTTTGGCTCATTAATATTCCGCAACATGATAATTTCCACACCTATTTTCGATTTCAGTATAAGGGGGATCCTCTGGAAGATAAATCGAGTTCCAAAATTCCATTGGATAATTAACTGCTTCATTTGCTTCCACAACGGTGTTTATCGACGTACATTTTTGTTATTCCAACACTTTGAATGTTTGATTGAAAAACATTATTGAGTTGATAGACATCCATATTCTTCGCGCCAAGAATACCTCCTATATCCGGAAACATTATTTCGATCTGTTCTCCTTTCGATGTGGCACCGATCGATCAAGAGCCTCAAGCGATTTTTTATGTGCCATAGTGCACTCATCCCAAACAATGAGTTCACATTTTTGTAATAAGTACTTCTCCCATACCGGATGCTCTTGAAATATTGTACGTGGGAGTTTCGATAATTTGTATATTCAATGGCAGCATAAGAGCTAAATGAGAAGTGCTTCTACCTGGTAATTATGTCGCAGATATTCCAGACGAACCGAGAGCTTCGGCTATGTAATTTTTTCATCTAACCGTTGCCACAATCTTATAAGGAATGTTTTCCCAGTTCCTTTGCACATCCAAGAAGAAGTTCCCACAACTGCGTCATTTATCATTTGCATCTGCTTATTTGGCGCTGTGACCGCATAAGCGATTTCGACCGAGTTCGACAAAGTACGCCAGTCGTTTCTCTCTGTGCCAACTTACGCCAATCGGAAATGCCACATGAAGCCAAGTCCATATCCACTTGGTCCCTTCATTCCAGTGGACGCCTCCCTCTTCCTCTGCTACCACCAGCGGATTGCGAGTCGAATACTTTTAGACCTGGAACGTCGGTTCCCATTCGAAAGACATGGTCAAGCCAGCGGAGCTGCTGTAAATCTCATACAGCTCATCGTTCCATCGTCTGCGTTACACACCGTCGCCAACGCGTAGGGGCCTGTAAATCATCCGTAAGATCGTTCTCTCGAATATTCCAAGAGTCGCCCCATCAGATGATTTCCGCCCCATATACCAGCATGGGCATGATGAGTGACTTATAGAGTGTGGTTTTTGTAATTCTGGAGCGATCTTTACTTCCGAATTGCCTAATCAGTCCAAAGTAGCACTTGCTCGTTAGAGTAGTTCTGCGTTGGATTTCGATGCCGACATTATTATCGGTGTTATGCCGGTTCCTAACTAAACGTAATTGTCTAATTTCTCGAAATTACAACTGGCAAAAGTGACGTGGGTGCCAAGGCGCGAATGCTCTGACTCTTTGTTTGATGACAGGAGATACTTCGTCTTGTCCTCGTTGATCACCAGACCCAATTACTTTGCTGCGTTATCCAACTTGGAAAAGGCAGGACAGAGTTCGAGGTTTTTATAACCGATAATGTCGATGTCAACGGCATACGCCAGAATTTACACGCCCTTGTAAAAAATTGTTCGTGAGTGGTTCAGTTCTGCAGCTCTTATTATCTTAATATTTGCATCATGGCATCATAAAAACTTGAATCAGCTCATCTAATTTAGCAAAAAAAAATTCTGGAAAATGTGGGTATTGTTAGGTAGATGTGTATTAAACTAAGGTAGATTCTTGATATTTTAAAGTCGGAAAAACTCAACGCTCAAGCAGGCACATTATTTCTACTCGCAATATACGTAGTAGGCTATGGCGACCCCAAATGAAGTTATTTATGATTAAAAGTTAACAGTTTTATAGTGTGAGGGA
This sequence comes from Rhagoletis pomonella, assembly GCF_013731165.1. NCBI lineage: Eukaryota > Metazoa > Arthropoda > Insecta > Diptera > Tephritidae > Rhagoletis > Rhagoletis pomonella. Next base: position 20,309 of record NW_023461508.1, read on the forward strand.
ATGGTGACAACAATTTTAAGTTTTCATTAAGGACTTTTTAAACAGCTTTCATGGGATACTTTTATCTGTTCGTTACGGTTTTTATTATTTTTTTCATTTGTATCAGTAGTTTTTTATATATGTTTTTTTTCATTACGAAGTTTGTATCTCAACTCTTCGTTGATAATATGATCACTTCGTTTGATACGATTTTGTAAATTCTTTCTTCATTTAAATTGTTCAGCTTTTGGATAAGTGGAAACATTAAAAAAAAGTTATCTAGTTAAGCTTTCCCTAAAATGTTTCGTTTAGAACCAATTATGTAATATCTCATTTAGTTCCAATATTGGCAGTCTTTACTTTTAGATAGGGCGTACTCCTACTGAAAATGGTTCTAAATCAATATTTCTCAAATGCCTTTAGTTTTGTACCGATATTGTAACATTTCATTTATTTTACCAATTTAATTGAGTTAAATTTTCAAACAGGTGGCCACCCTCCTCAAACATATTTTCGACTATAAGTCTTTGAAGAACTCTTAAGTTTGATACCCATATTGCAATATTTCATTTGTTTAATCAATTTAACTGAGTCAAAGTTTTCAAATAGGTGGCAGCCCTCCTCAAAGGTATTTCCAAAAGTCTTCTTTCTTACACCTCTTTAACTTGGTACCTATATCAATTAAATTGAGTTAAATTTTCAAACAGGTGGCAACCCTCCTAAAACATATTTTCGTCTGTAAGCCTTCTTAAAAATCTAAAGTTTGATACCCAAATTACCGTATTTCATTTATTTTATCAAAATAACAGAGTTTAAATTTTCAAAGCTGTAGCAATTTAACTTAAAAATATTTGCAGCAGTTATCTTTCTTAAACCTCTTAAATTTAATATCTATATTGTAATATATCATTTAGTTTATCATTTAAATTGCGCTAAACTTTTTAACAGGTGGCAACCCTCCTTTAAAATATTTTCGACTGTAAGCCTTCTTAAAACTCTTTAGTTTGATACCTATATATATATTTCATTTACTTTATCAATTTAACTGAGTTAAAATTTTAAAATTAGTGGAAACCCTTCTCAAAAATATTTCCAACAGTTATCTTTCTTAAACCTCTTTAATTTGATACCCATGTTGTAATATTTCATTTATTTTATCGATGTACTTTAGTTAAATTTTCAAACAGGTGGCAACCCTCTTCAAACATATTTTCGGCTGTAAGCCTTCTTAAGACTTTTTAGTTTGACACCTACATGGCAATATTTCATTTATTTGATCAATTTGAGTGAGTTAAAAGTTTCAAATAGGTGGCAACCCTCGTCAAAAATATATCTTTCTTAAACTTCTTTAACTTGATACCCATATTGTAATAATTTATTTATTTTATCAATATAATTGGGTTTAACAATTTTCAAATAGGTGGCGACCCTCAAATTTTTTGCGATATCATTGGCTCTGGTATTATACCGAACAATACAAAAAAAGAGTTATTCAAATCGGTTCAGCCGTTCTCGAGTTTTGACGACCGTGACATACGAACACAACATTTTTATATATGTATATGTATAGATGTATAGATGCATGATACAAAAAACAAGGTAGTTCCATTGCCACTTTTTCGTCGCCATATTAACAACCTGACAATTAAGCAGATTGTGACATTTAGTGCTACCATACCCAATATCTAAAATCCTTCAAATTTTCTTATTATGTTTTAGTCGATTTAAAAATCTTTGTTCTTAAGCATAGTATTTGATTCCTGTTTCACGTGAAAAAGTTAATTGCATATGGGTGTTTCCATCGGAAGGTCCACCACCAAAAAATAAATAAATCTTATATCTAACGTATTTACGTGCCGATTTGTCTGCTTTTTAAAATATATACTGGCTATGTAAGTAAAATCATGTTTGCGTAAAACGGTCTTCCTAGGTAGCACCAAGGTTGAGATATTTCGAAAAACCGTATTTATGGTCCGATTTGGTTCGAATTTGGCGTATGTAGTTGAAACATAATATGGAAATCATACTAAAATAAGTTTCATGAAAATAGCCATCCACAATTCGCTGAGTTTTGCAATTTTGTAAGAAAAGAAAAAATCTACTTCAATTTTTTCTCACGTAACGACACTCTCTTTAAATGCTTATATTTCAGGACCAAGCAGTTCGATTGTTTTAATTTTTCGGTTAAATATAGAGCTAATTATGTGCTATACAATGGCCCAAAAAAGTTAAAGAAAACGAATGGTATTCCTTGTTTGTATCACATTGAAACGTACGACTGTCACGTATGCGACGTATGGAAATACCCATATACAATTTCTTTTTGTGAAGTAAGTGTGAAATTCCACAACATTTCCTCATCAAAGTAGTACTCTGTTCAAGCTGTGAAAAAGCTTGCAACATGGCAACATGAAGCTAGCAACACAATTTTCACGACATTTTTAAATACATATGTACATTTTAAATTGTGTGAAAGCTGGCAGTTTATAGAATTCAGTAGCGGCGAAAACAAATGGGGGGTTAAGTGGTTAAACCTTACCCAAGCCTATCGTAAAACTTGCGACGCAATTTCAGCTTATGCCTGTCGGTCTTGGCAAGAATGTAATCCCTCAAGGTTTAGCTTAACATGGTTCTAGGGATACACCCTGTGATCATGTTACTTTCCAGAAGGTGTCGCGCCCGTTTTTCTGTGCATATTTCCTTTGGAAAAATGTGTCATCTCAGTATTCTAGGTAAATGCTTTCAGAGGCTGGCTACGAACTCGTTTTCATATACCCCCATTTTTCATAGGTTTGGGATTGATTTTATTTACCTCTATTCCAAGTTCTACGGTGGCACGCTGTATTTTCCAATAAACCCATATTTTCCATGAGCTTGAGATTGACTTCATATACATATATCCATACCAAGTTCCAGGACTCTGCCACAAATACTTGCAGAGATATGCACTATGAAAAATTCGATTTGTATGGGAGGTTTCACTCCCCCTACACAATCAGTTTGATTGAAAATTTGTTTTTATTATTTATTTTATACTTCACTTCACTTTTGAGTGTGTCAAAATTTCATGTGAAAACAATATGTGTTGCTGGAAAAATTTCACGGCCCATGGGTCCCAAAGTAAATTCCATTTGCTGTTAAATGGACAAAGACAATATGTATTAAATAGCACATAGAAATGTGTAATTTCAGTGGCTGAATTATATCAGAATCACCGTATCCGATATAGAAAACTGCAATGTGAAATAATCAGATGAAATGAGGACACTAAAAAAATTTAAAAAAATGTTCACTAAAATTGTATTAATATTTAAATAATGATTTGAAAAGTTTAATGTAAAATTTAAACGTTTTTAAGATAAGATATTAATTTTTTTTACAGGTAAATATTAATACAACTATTTTATTTATAATCCCAAATTTATGATATAAAATCTTCCACACCAAAGAAACCTACAATTGGGTAACGCCGCTTCGAATTTTTCACAATTGAGCAATTGTCAATAATCTGCTTTTTAATCAAAAAGTTGTTTATTGAAACTACTTTCTTTTTTGTATCATGGTATAGATGTATAGATTAGGTGCATTGTAGAGTAAAATCAGAGTATCTGTTGAAAATAAAAATTATTTAGAATTTAAAAAAAATTTTAATTTTTTTGTTTCACCAGGACGAATTAATATTGAAAATGGCCTTTTAAAAATGTATCCTTGAATATCCTTGGAAATTTCCAATATTTATTTTTGAAATAAATGTATAGTGCAACATCCTCGAATTTCGTCTTTCTAACTTGATTAGTTTTAGATAAAAAAAAATTTCACTTCTCTTTATAAGATATTGATATTTAACATACGTAAATGAACGTACTAGAATCTTTACACTGTACAGCACTCCGCTGCTTATTGGACCAAACCAATTTTTTAAAGAGACTGAGTCATAGGTAAAAAAGTAATTTCTCCGTTTTTCGAAGTTAGCCTCCGAAATCGAGATATGGGCCATCGAAGTTCGAAAAAGGATCTTTGGAAAAAAACTATTTTTTATTATTATATGTAAATTGTATTCAACAATTTTTATTGAGCTTGAGGCCGTTTTTAATGAAAAACTTATTGTGGAAAAGCAACATTAAAGGCTACCAGAAAACTTATCGTCGTTTAAAGTGCAAAACCGCGTATCAACAAAATGCAAAACCGCGTATCAGCAAAATGCAAAACCGCGTATGTGAAGTTGTAGAAATTATTTTCTAGGGCATAAAAACACTCATATTTCAAATTGGTTCTCTCTTTTATAAAGCGATCGCATTTCTGGATAGTATATTTCAGGACGAATGTATAAGGATTGACCCAAGAGTTTGTGTGAGCAAATCCAATTTTTGGCAGCCAATGTCAGTTAAGCGGTTTTGCAGAATTACGATACGCGGTTTTGTACTTTAAACGACGTTATCCTTTCTTAAACACAAAAATTTCGTTGTATATACACATAAAAAAAATATAATTAAAAAACATTTTTTCCCTCTATATAAACTCCTGTCCCCTAGATGAAAGGCTGGCTACGCCCTTGTATACAAATCATTTAAAGTATTTAAACCGTAGGTATATCATACGGTCAGTTTGTTTATTTAGAGGGCATACATGGTTCCATAATAATGATTCCAATATCTTTATTTATGTATATTGTAACTATCAATATCTTATTAAGAGAAGTGTAATTTTTTTTATCTAAAACTAATAAAGTTAGAAGGAAGAAATTCGAGATGTTGTAGTTAACATAAAATGGTAGAAGTGATAGCTATTTCGGAAATCACCACATTCCTCATCAGACTTCTTTCAATAGGGTTCGAACCGACGGTCCCACTGACTCAGCCAGTTGCCTACGCACTGTGCTAAGCTCGCCTTGTAAATTATCGTTGCTTTTTCCCACTTTTTCATTTGCTATATGTAAATAACAACAAAACTAAAAATACAGTCGTAGACCGCCTTTTGCTCTTATTTAAACGGTTTATAACTTTTTTTTTGCAAATTTATATTACAGGTGCTATAAGGGGGCAAAAGTCGGGTCTTCAAAAAATTAAAAACCTTATATTTCAAAAAATTTTTAACTGATTGTTAAAAAGTTGGTATCGTTGTAAACGTGATT
>NW_023461509.1:0-12729 GCF_013731165.1 Rhagoletis pomonella
CTCCATTTTTGGAGGTATTTTCAAATTGGTCCAGCTCACTTAAATCTTAAATTTTTCCGAAATATTTTGGTGGACGTCTTAAAATATAATAAATTTTGTAATCCTGGCGGAAAAACCGCAACATTTTTTTGGTGATGCAGTCTAATGTACATATATGTAAATCTACCACATTATTTTGGAACCTTCCACAACTTTTATGGCTTATGTATACGGTGACCATAAATATGGATTCAAAATGAAGGACAATTTTTCAAAAATATGCCTACACATATTTACGTAGTATAAAAATACCAAAAGATTTATGAGTCTAAATTCTTAATACATTTTAAACTTTAAAAATCAATCACGTTTTCTTCATCGATATTAATATTTTTTTACATGAATATTTATACAAGTATAGTAAAACATATTATAATTACAATAGCTTACACGAAAAGTGGAAACCTTTAAATGATTATTTTATAGGCAAATTTGAGTCGTTCAAAACGAAAACAATACCCTTTTTTTTTGTTTTTTTGGTACTTTTCGCAGTTATTTGTCAAAAATCGACGTCATGAATCGACGTAAACGACGAGTTACAAAGTGCCCTTTACAAAAATATATAATTTGTGCAGACTGCGCTCCATAGCATCTACATTTCTAATCCGATTTTCATTATCTTTGGCTCAAAATTTACTGTAATGATATATCTTCCTTATCGAATTTTTAAAATAATGAAAAAAATAATCAAATGAAAATGCGTATTTGATTGAAAATCTCTTTTTTTTTCGACTTTGACGACAAAATGCAAATGTTCGCCTGTAGCACTAATAATTTTCATTGAAGTCGCCACAAGTTATATATTTTGGTAAGAGGCAAATCAATACCCTTCGAGCTGTAAGTCGCTTACGTTGACTGGGAGATTTTTTGATGAGATATTGAAGAAAAGCTACGAAAAGTACCAAAATACAATTTTTTTTAAAAATCCATCCATTGTCCGATAATTTTAAAATAACGAATAAAATGCGGGACAAATGCAGGACACTTGGAAAAACTCAGTACATTTTCAGGTTTTTCAGGTTTGAAAAACTACGCAGGACCGACCTTTGAAAAACAGTACGGTCCTGCAAAAAACAGAAGGGATGGTCACCGTACTTATGTACCACTTAAAAAATTTTCAATCCGCACACTGACTGTGGCTCAGTTACAACAAACACAGCACACAAACGAAACAAGCGTTGACTTAAGGCCCGTCCACATACAATTTTGGCGTTGCGTTGTTGCTGGTGCTGGCTTAGCAGAGAATACTTTGGTCACTAAATTAACATACTAGCGGCAGATAAATCAAAATTGTATATCAATAATTGCATTAAAAACTATATTTCTTGTCCGCATTTGATTAAAAAGGAAAATTAAATCACATAATTTTGATTATTTAGAACAGCTGACGAACGACGCGCGCGAAAAGTTGGGAGTTGGCCATCTTTCTGCGTTGTGTTGGCGTTGGCGTTGCCCAACTTTGGTTATGTGGAGACTTTCATATAAATGTATGGATTCATAGTCAGCTGTCGAAGCGACGCCAACGCCTACGCAACGCCAAAGTTGTATGTAAACGGGCCTTTAGGGCAAACGAACGGGACACAAATCTATCGACATACATTCACTGCTGCCTCGAGTTGGCTGGCATTTGCTCAGCTGTATGCTTGTATCATGATTTGTTAGTTTGGTGTTGAAATATTTTTTTCAGTTCCCAGAACGATGTTGTTGTAATTGATATTGCCGTGGCTGTCGTTTGGCTCAGTAACTTAAATTTGTTGATTTTAGCATTTGCTGTCACGATTGAGAGAATACAATTCTATCATTCTTGATTTGCTGTAGTAATAGTAATCCATGAATCTCTCCTCTCGAGTGCTTATTTTTTCCATAGGAATTACACGCGAGAAAATGAGTTATCCTCTTTTGAGGTCAATATAATTTACTAGGATTAATGAAAACGCTTCAAACTATAAGAATTTAAAGATTCCTTAAATTAAAAAAGGATAACTTCGGACTTTAAATAATCTGAGCATGCATAATATTTAAATGGCATGTAATAAATGTATTCTTATAGTTCGAGCGAATTTATTAATCCTAGAAAATTATATTGACCTCAAAACATAATAACTCATTTTCTGACGTATAATTCCTATGGGGAAAATAGTCACTCGATGCGCAACCACTTAGAATGATCGTAGCGAGGGGAGAATCATGGAGGATTATTACTACAGCAAATACTAAAATTGCGATTGCTGTCGCATTGCAGGGTTTTTATTTTTTTTTTTGCTTTACGTTTATACGATTTTTTTGAAACCAATATCCTTGTTAAAATTTGAAAGTCCTTTAAAAAGAATTCAGACATTCTGTCGAAAATACTAAAAACGCTAGTTATTATTCTGATAATTATCTCTTTACTATTAAGGCACGTCTACAATAATCAGCTCTATTCTGCATTTCGACTCGAATCGAATTTTTCTCTTTGTTATTCTGCGTTCCGTTTCCTTGCGATCAATCTTCGAAATTTACGATTATATCTATTCTACATTTCGATCGTAGTTCCGTTCTTCTAAGTTGCAAATTTGGTGACGGAGAACGTTTCGATTGTTATTGTCGTGGGTTTAAATAATGAAATTTTATAAAAAACTTAAGTAAAATATACTGTGCATGATTGTGAAAGTCATCATAAATGAATTTTCTCGATTTATGTGTGTTCGCGAGCGGTAATACGGGCAATACGAAAAATTGGCTCAAATAATGGCAACCAAAAGGGATATTGCGCGAGGGTTTCAAAGAGGAAGCACAGGCGCTTTTGTTTTCATTATCTATAAATAAGACTGTGAAATACACTGAATACAATTTATTCTTTGTATAAAAGATTAATAGAGGTGTGTACATACATACAGACATACATAAAATGTGAAGTTACATAAAAAAAATATGCTTTTATTATTGCACTCCTTTTTACTAAGTCTTTAAAAAGAAGTGCGTATGTTGTCTCGAATTCGATTTGCTATGGAAGGATAAGCTTTCTTATTCCCCTCCTCCTGACTGATTTCAAAATGGAATTCATTTGCGGTCAAATCTTCCACTATGTAGTAAATGCAAATGTTGTGGGGTGCTCAAAAAACGTTTATAATTTCACTGGCTTTGAGCGGTGAGTAATACAGTTCATGATGAGTTTATGACTCTTCACTCATCTGAAAAAGATCAAACATGTCCCTAAATCTCCGCCTTTCAACTTCCGCATCACCAATCTGGGACTCGTTCTCCTCTTCAAGCAATAACGCCGCGGCTAAGGATTTCATTCTTATAATTATGTTTCCACTAAATTAAAAGCAAACGAAATTTTATTTTTAAATTACAGTGATGCTAGATATATTTATTTATTTTAAAATATTTACAAACTTTAACTTCATAAGCTGCTATAGTTTGGTGGCAAATATTTCTTTGTTTTGTTTCGATTTCACACATTCCTAGGCAAACAGCTGATTTCGAAAGATGTTTTCTCTCTTCCTCTTTCGATTCCATCTTAACGCAGAATACCTAAGTTCGATTCTTGCGGAGAATGCTTTTTTCTTTTTAATGGTGTTCTTTTTAACTGAACTCACAAAAAGGAGAGGGCTATCAATTCGTCTGATTATTTTTATTTTTTTCTATGTATGTTACCGCATAATTTTGGACCACATTAACCGATTGCTATAATCCTTTTTTAAGGAAAGGTGTTACCTCACAGGTGGTCCCATACTAATTTGGTTTAAATCTGATCATTGGATTATGAAGAAATTAACGATAATCTTAAATTTTTATATGAGAATTGAAGTCAGTTTTGTTTTTTGCTTAAAAATTACTTGCTACGTCTCAGTTTGGAGTGAAATTTTAGTTGCATTTGAAGTTCGAAATCCGATTATGTTATTATGAAAGCCATACCGCTCTCCAATCAGATATTGAAGATAGAAGGGGAAAATACTCTCAACTCCAAGCTGGCATTGTAATCACTCCCTAATGCTTGTAAACCAGACTGTAAGCTGTTCAGAAATTATTAATTTAAGAAGAAATATTGAGCGCAATACGTACAGAAAAATGCTGCAACATATTGAATACATTTTTATTATATCTTCGTCAGCCACGATTGTATTTCTTTGGTGTATTTTGGGATCACAACCCTGAAACTTAATCAAGACAACATCTCATCTTCCCACCCTGTTGGTAAAATCAACCAACACCTTTTTTTATTTGCAGATGGTACTACTATAAAAGCTATATCGGAAAATGTTGTAGTGAATCCTGGCGGAGATGCGGTGTTATCTTGTACCGTAGAAGGAAAACCGTTAACCGAGGAACACATTAAATGGGAGAGAGTGGCGTATGACATTGCATCAAGAACCACAACGTCATTTGTAAATGGAACCTCATATCTGCATATAAAAGACGCAAGTCGCGATGACGTCGGAAGTTTTCGGTGCATTGCTGATAATCGTGTTGCAAATCCGACAAATCGCGATGTTCAACTCATTGTCAAATGTAAGTCACGTAGATGACATCATTGAATTTAGAAAAGATTATATTTTTTATTTTGTAATAGTTGCACCTGAAATCGATAAATCGCCAACTTTTTTACGCGCAGCGAGTGGTACAGGTGAACGAGGACGCCTACCATGTCGCGCCCAATCTGCCCCAAAACCAAACTTCATATGGCGTCAAGAAAGCAAAGACCTTCCAGTAAATCGCACATATAAGTATGAGGTTGAAGAAAAGAAAATTGATCCCCTGACCTATGAATCCACTCTTATCATTGAAAAAGTGGCACCGGCCGATTATGGAGCTTATGAATGTGTGGTAACGAATGAATTGGGTCAGGCTACGGAATCTATTCGGTTGGACATTACTTCCCAGCCAGATACTCCACTTAGTTTGAATATACTTAATGTAACACACGATAGTGTAACTTTAGCATGGACTCCGGGATTTGATGGAGGATTAAAAGCTTCATATAGAGTTCGATACAGGTGAACTATACTAATTTTCAAGTTTTACACATATATGTATATATTTAAATCATTTACAAAGTTTATATATGTACATACCTACTTCTTACATTCTTAAATTTTGAAAATATTTAAATGTACGCAGTTTGGTTCTATAGAGTTATCTGTCATATTTTTGACAAACAACATTCGATTGTTGCAAAATTTTTATCAAATCAAAAGGAAGACTAATTGTGCTTAGTACGGTAAAATGATGGTCGAATGATTTGTTTTTATCTAATAATATAGGCCGACTTCCAAAACGTCAATTGTTTTGCGTCCGTATAAAGTACATATATTGTTCCATAACGCCGAACTACAAAATGTTGACAATGCATACTTTTCTAAACGCATCCGAAGTTACCGAAACGCTAGAATAATAAGAGCATCAGAAACAAAGTTGATGCTTCGTTTGTTTTTGGTTACCATCGGTGTTTTAAAAATGGAATGTTTCGAAAGGGTAATCATTGTTATATTAAGTATTTAAAATATGCAATGTATGTGGTTACAATGTTTCGCAACTCTGCATATAAAAACAGTTTAAATACCGTAGTAGAACAGTATCCAAACATTGTATTGCTACGTTTTGGAAGTCAGCATTATTTAACACTCATTCAATAATTGATTAATACCGTCGCTGTGGTATAGTGGTTAGCAGTGCGCGCTCCTATTCCGCAGCGCCTGGGTTCCCGCCCGGTTCAACTCAGCATCAAAAAATGATAAAACTGTTGTATATACTTGTTGTATTCTACCTTCATGCGAACAAATTTATATGCAAAGCTTTGAATATTCGTTTGTATAATGTCTTATGAAATGTTAAAAATTTTCACTTACTTCACAAAGCTCTTTCAATAAAGAACGCTCTGCTAAAAGGTTATGGGTCACTTGCATTAAACAAAATTTAATTACTTAAGGATCAACTGTTTGTGAGCAGAATACATCGCGATGAGACCTCTATCTATGGCGCATAATATGGAGAAGCTGGTTGGCTCCGAAAATTGGTCAACATGGAGTTTCGCAATGCGTACGCAGCTTGAACTGGAAGATGCGTGGAGCCTGAGGGGACTCAAGGACTAGACGCTGCAAAGCATAGGAATGCGCGATGCAAGATTATCTGGGCTTTAGACAAGAGCTTATTATATGTCCACGTAAAGGACGCAATGACTTTATGTCAGTATCAAATGCATTTAGCGGTATACAATAATGCATAAAAAATTACTTTTGTCTAACTTTAGAACTTTTCAGATGTATTTAATAGAAAATAAGCTGGATCCGCAAAGTGGTTCCAAACCTTAAAGCAACGTGTTTTAAACAAGATCAAAAATATTTTTTGATTTACTTCAGGATTTTTCCGTTTTTATCTGTTTTTACTGAATATGTAAATAATTTTTTAATTTAGCTCTTCGAACGTCGAAGAGTGCGACGTGTTTTTTTAAGTTCGCTCCGTAGTCATTACATATTGGGCTAATTTAATAAAACAAAAACAAATATAAAAAATAATAAAAAATAATAATAAAAATAAATAAACAAACAAACCAAATGAAAACAGAAAGCAATGAATCAAGCTGAAATCTGTGCCCAGAAACAACGCGAGCGAAATGAGCGCCGGCTTTCAGTTCAACACAACAACGCATACTACTTTATTCGATGCCAGAGTGACAGCGAAAGCACAAAGCCCAATCCATCGACCACCCTCGAACCTCCTCAAGATTCAAGTCAGCGGACTTGTCCTCCAAACTTAACATCGACGACTCCGATGTCTTGGATTGAAGAGTGCGCTTCACCTGTGCCGTATCACATTTCACGCCCAACGCTTACATCAAATTCGGTAAGCGATAACATATCCCCAAATATAGCTGCAGCAACAACTAGTACAGTGACTTCTTTGACTACCTCAAATGCGCCAACAACAACAACCACAAACACACCGGTACCTGCCAACTGCACAGCGATGTCAAAAAACCGGCCTATTCTTGCTGAACAAGCACAAATCGGCTTGAGTGAAAGCACTTACACTGGAAACAAAGGTTAAGCGCAAGAAAAGTTGAAAAACGAAACAACTAAAAATGCGGCCATACAGACAGGAATGGACCGCTACACGGTCAAACATTTGGGATTAATTTTTAAACCGCGCTGGGACTACTGCCTTTTTTAATCTTCGCATATTCACGAAGAAAAATGGGTGGTATTGGTAAAGAGGGCGTGGCACCTCCCATACAAACCGAAATTTTATACTGCGTATCTCTGAAAGTATTCATGGTAGAGTACTGGAACTTCGTATGGCGATTTGTATGTATATGAAATCAACCCCATGCTCATGGAGAAAATTGGGGCTATTTGAAAAGGGGGCGTGAGGCCTACAAACGTACCGATTTTTAGCTATCTTTGAATGTATATATCATTCTTCTGTAGGTGTGTTTGTGAGTCAAATCCTCTTAAATGATTGCACGGATTTTAACGAAATTTTTTGTGTGTGTTTGAGTAGGTCTCTGGATGGTTTAGTTTCACAATTCAATCCGCCAGTTGCGCTGTAGTTGAGTTTTTACTAAAAAATTTATTTATGGCTCGATTTGGCTAATATTTTAAATATGTATTGGTCATGGTAAGAGCAATAGTATTGCAAAAACGTGCTGCCAATTGGCGCTGGAGTCGAGTTATTCTACATATAAATACTAAATAATAAATAATAAACTGAAATTCTCCTATCGCTTTTCCCTGGAACCGCTTATGCTAACGTCCAGAAATTTGACACAGCAACATATGCTTTCAATATCGTACTTACTGCGAAAAGCGGTAGGTATTGAAAAAGGGGGCGAGGCGCACCTCCCATACAGCTGAACTGCTCATTTCGCTTATCTGTATAACCGCTTAAGCTAACGTTCTGAAATTTTACACAGCTGCGTATATTATCATTACCGAACTTATTGCGAAAATTCCATATCGCTTATATCTGGGCCCACTTATGATAAGGTAATGGAATTTGATACACCAACATGTATATACATATAAAATGGCAAGAATTATTTAATTGGTACCATTTTCTACCAGATTTCTAAATCGCATTGAATGATTGTTATTTTGTGTAATGATTTTTGAAAGGATCAGTGAGTTTGTCTCTAATTGAGAGCTATCATTAAAATCTGTGGTCAGATTTGCTTCATCTTTAGAACACATAATAGCAACAAAAGCAGCAATGGTATATGTTTAACATAATAGTCAGTCAGGAACCGTTAGGCATCTCATCTATACATACACTATACATATGTACATACACATATTTTTTATATATGAGAATTGCGGTTCCTTTCTCAGTATAATTTCGAAATACTAAGAAATTTGGATTTAAGTTTAAATTTTGGTGGTGGACTTCAAAATCGTCATTCGCATAAAGAAGTCAATATTGGTGATAAGCAAAATTTAAAAGTGTATGAAAAAATGTCGAATTTCGACAACTGGGCGATACTAGTTACTAAAAATAGCCAAGTGAGAAAAGGTGCCGTGAAGGTCAGATTAAATCGACCTGTTCACCATTGAGTATATCGAACCCTCCTGTGTTACGATTGGCCCAATGGATGTGATTTCCAATATTATTATGCGTTGAAGCTGTTAAGGTATTTCGTCTGAAATAAGTAGATGTATATTGCATTTCTGTAGAAAAATGATTCCCACCCAATTTGAAATTTCCACCAACTATACTGTAAAGCTTCTAGCACAGATTCACTATAGAACCGGGTCATTGTTGCCGCCAGGGAGTGAAGAGGAAAAGATTCTTCAAATTTACTTCGTTTTGCGAATAGCCGTGCTATGAAATGCTGCACAGTTGGAGAATTTCAAGAACTTCTTCACGGATCACTTCACGGATTCACTTTCTTTAGGTTATTTAAAGCGGCAAATGACCACCAAACCATAATCTTAGCAGATGAATGTGCCAATGAAAATCGTAAACGTGAATTGTTGGTGAAATTGAATTGAATTGTTGAGAAAAATTAAAATTTTGGGTGGGACGAAGTTCGCCGGGTCTGCTAGTTCCACATAAAATGGTATACATAAATGACTAATTTTTTAAATGATTTAAATAAAACGCATTTCATAACCTTCAGGAATGTTCTGAAATTCGTACGATTTGAATTCGGAACCGAAATGACAATTCGAGCGATTTTATTTTAGGTGTTCTGTAATTCGTTCGATTTCTTTGAAATTCGAAACAGCTGACGGCTTTATGTCAACTGAACACACCCCATGACAAAAGAGGTGGTTGTTAGAAAAATTGAATTTAAACGAATTTTTTTTTTTAAATAAAATGTTTTTTATGGCAGCTTACGCATTGAATGAAAGGGAGCAACGTTATCAAATGAGGGTTAATCGACGACGGTTAAGAGATGAATCTAACCCCCTAAGTACGCCTGATTCAATGTAAGTTTTGAACAAACGTTCGAGGAGTTTGCCTGTTTAAATTTAACTGCTTTTAGATTTATTGCGAACTATCGTTTTAGTAAGAGTGCTTTTTTAGAAGTATTGAACGAGATAACTCCATTTGTCAGGGAAACATCTATACCGTTACTTATCAAGCTAGCAGCCTGCCTTCGATTCCTCGCAGAAGGCTCATTCCAATGTTCTGTCGGCAAGGATACTGACATTGCTTTGAGTAGAAGCACAGTATCTAAAATATTGTCAGAAATTATCAATGCTTTGGAAACTGTGCTGTGTCCTAAGTGGATTAAGTTGGACAGATCGGCGGAGGATTTGAGGAAATGCAAACTACATTTTGTGGAAAAATTTGAAATCCCAGGTGTAATTGGCTGTATTGATGGAACTCACGTAGCGTTAGTAAAACCTTTGGAGAATGAGCATCTTTTTTATAACAGAAAAGGTTACTTTAGCATAAATGCAATGATTGTAAGTATGAAATTGAACAGCATAAGCACGTTTTTAAGTTACAATTTTTTGGAATTTACAGATTTGTGATTCCGATATGGTTATACGAGCAGTAGATGCAAGCCGGCCTGGATCAAGCCATGATGCTTTTGTTTTTAATATGAGTAATGCAAAGCAACATTATTTGTCAAAATATGAAGCTGGTGACCGCGGATCCTGGTTACTTGGTGATTCCGGATTCGGAATAGAAGCATTTTTATTGACACCGTATAGAGATCCTAATCCGGGATCACCACAACATAGGTTTAATCTCCAACATGCCAAAGCTCGTAATATCATAGAGAGAGTAATAGGAGTTCTTAAAAGCAGGGTCATATGTCTAAAAATCGCATTACCATATGCCCCACAAAAAGTAGTTAAGATTATAAATATTTGCTGTGCTTTACATAGCATTTGTAGGCATTATCAAACAGAAGACTTTGTAGAAACAGAAAGCACAACCCAACCTGAAGAAATTTTTGAAAAAAATACTGAACTCGAAAAAATACAAATTTGAATAATGTTGGCCGAAATTTAAGAGACTTAATTGCGAATAATTTAATATTATAGAACAGAACGTAAACTTTATTCACTTATAAAAAAATAAATTTATAGGGAATTTACATGAGGAGATTTTTCAGGCGATTTTTAGTTGAAAGCAACAATCGCCTGGTGTAAACGGCCTTTCAACTAATCGCTTTCAATGAAGTTGGTCGGCTGCCTACTTTCGTTCATCTTTTGGTTCAACTAATCGCCTGTGAAAGTTGAATCATGTAAATTCACTATAACAAAAACTCAGCATAAATATTTACATATTAATCACCTCATTGATGATTCTAACTCGAGCATCCTCATTTTTATTTTGACTTTTTCATGTACCAACTGTTCCATCTTGATATGATGTTCTTGTGTTTCCCCCTGAATATTTTTGATATTTAACGTTTATTTACAAATAAGATGATATATTTCATGATAATACTTACATTGTTATGCGTATTATTGATACAAAATATTTTAAAATTTCAAACCGCTCTCGTCTACGTTGCCGAATACAAAACAGTAAAATTTTACCGATTTCGTTTTCCAGAACAGGGTGACAAATCGATTTGGCAATGTTCGAAAAAAACAAAAACGGAACGATTTACAGAACGTGTCATACGATTTAAAAACGGAAAATCCGAAAATGTTGATCGAAAACGATTTACAGAACATGCCTGCTTATTTGCGCAAAACGCCTGTGCCAATTGATAGAAAAGTACTCCGGATTTCAAATTTTTGACAACTAAGAGTTAAATGAAAATTTTCAACCCGCTGCACTATGGTTCAGAACTCAATTTTAGTGCGACTTAAATTAAATTTCTGACGTAAGCAAAAACAATAAACCACCACTCATATTTGCAGTAAAATATGTGAGTTATGACAAAACAAGAAAATTATCCTGAAATGATGGCTACTTTTAACGTCCCTGTGGGGAAAATCTCTAGTTCTGAACTGGTGCGCTTCTAGTACATTTAGACCCAGTACTGGTTCGCGATAAATCTCTTTTGCATGCAAGCAACTGGCGAATTTAACATGGCGATGTCCTAGAAAGTGTCAATTGCCCGCTGCATCCCTTTTTCGATAGTTCCGAACTAGACCTAAATTCTATAGTTCCGAACCAGTTCGAAAATCGACGGACGAAAGAAAAAAGTATCATGATTTTTCAATCTTTTTGGTTCATCCGTGGCGCGATTTTAAGTTATTTTGGAAGAAATGGGTTTTCAATTTGAAATAAAATTTGTTTGAATGAAGAAATGTACGTTTACATACCTTTGGCTGTAGCTGCGTTTGCAGAGGCGCTCGCTGTTATTTCTTATATTCCAGACGGTCCCAAGATGTTGAAATGTTAACACAAATTTTAGTTTTGTATTACCAAGCTATGAAAAAGCATCTGAGAAGCACAGAATAGAAGCGTATTTGAACAAAAAAATCGCCGAACACTTGTCTATGTAAAGTAAATAAGCCCCCCGCTGCATCCCTTATTCGATAGTTCCGAACTAGTTCTAAATTCGACAAATAAGATCTAGTTCGTTCTGCATCCCTTTTTCTATAGTTACGAACCATTTCTAAATTCGTCACTTTAGATATAGATTTCTAGTGAAAAAACTGAAAAAAATAGATTTTTAAAAGTACAACTTTTCGCCGATTTTGGACTGGTGGGGATCTAGTTCCTATCGGACTAGTTCCTTTTTGGCGATAAAGACTTCTACGGAACTAGAAATTTCATTCACTAGTCCGCGGTTTCCCTGCAGGGTGAATATAGCTACAACAACAACGATTACTATAACAACAACCCAAAACGGTTGGCTAATATCTATATTGTGTTTGCGAGCAAGACCGTTTGCTACGTTGAATACGTGCAGGCATGTGAAAAATGATAGGAAATGACATTTGGACCAGCTTTGACTCTTTTTACCTCCCTTTTATTACTCGGGATTTAACTATGTAATATTGATGCGCCTAAAAAGATGCAGCGATTTCTATTCTATTCTCTTGTTTGTTTAGTGTTTATTACCTTACCTAAGCCATATATGTCGAAATTTCAAACTTTGTAGAAAAATTAAGAAAATTCGATAAAATTTTACTACAAACTTTTTAATAAGAATTTTGAGATAATTCTAGTTTGCACTTTTATACCCAATTAAATTATAGCTAAGAAAGTAAAAGTCTAATTTGGCTAAGAATTCGCGTTGATTTTTGATAACTTTTTTTTTGGGGGATGGTGTTATTATTATGG
>NW_023461509.1:12829-14179 GCF_013731165.1 Rhagoletis pomonella
CCATATATGTCGAAATTTCAAACTTTGTAGAAAAATTAAGAAAATTCGATAAAATTTTACTACAAACTTTTTACTAAGAATTTTGAGATAATTCTAGTTTGCAGTTTTATACCCAATTAAATTATAGCTAAGAAAGTAAAAGTCTAATTTGGCTAAGAATTCGCGTTGATTTTTGATAACTTTTTTTTGGGGGATGGTGTTATTATGATGGGTAAACCCGTCAGCAAAAAAAAATATGAAAAATCAACGCGAATTCTTAACCGATTGAAATTTGAATCTGCTATCGTTAGAAATTCCTAATAAAAAGTTTGTTGTTGTTGTAAATTTTTTTTCTGCTTTTCTACAAAGTTTGAAATTTGTACTTATATGGTTTTTGTTAGATAATGGGCTATACTTTTATAAAAAAAAATAAAAATTTAACCAACAAAAGAAATATAGCCAAAACTGGTCCTAATTGTTTTTAACATGACTATATCGAGCTCTAACCGTATAGATACCTCCGGCTAAGACTACTAGATTGAGACAAAACTTGCGCTGAATCGTTTAAAATAAAGTCTTCGTGAAAAAGTGTTTTCTTGTAATTTCTCGGTAGAGTATATCCTTCTGCAAACATTTTTTTCGCATTTTTTCAACTGTTTTTAATAGTAGTTTTTATGTTAGAACATTTTTAGTTTTTCAAACAAAAACAAAAGTGTGCGTTTTTATATCATTGAACTGACATGTGATTTTGTTTTAATTAATTATACTTGTTAGCCATTATAAAAGACTGAAACCTAGATTTATAAAATATAATAATCTATTACATGACTATATTCCTGGAATAAAGTGTGATTTATTGAAAAAGTGACCTTTTAACACAAGTTTTTTTTTAATTTTTCCCAAAAATGTACATACTTTTATTTCTATAAATTCCCAATGTATTTTTGAGTTAAGTTTTTAACTACATTAATTTCATTAAAAAAAAAATGTACTAACTTGGAGTTTTATTATTTTTCGGCTATATTTGTTTGCCATGAAAATTTTTTTGTTTTTTATAATAAAGGAAACTAGTAATAATCTCCGAAATTCGGCGTGGTCTAAAAAACTGCATATTTCTTTATTCTAAAAACCACATGCATTGGTATTTAACTTTAACTTTGGTATTTTGGCAAGATCATGCTATACTCAGTACATATACATAGCTGGCCATGCGTAAAGCAATGCCCTTGTTAGGGTCTGACCTTACATATTTATTGTTATTGCGAACGCTACAATAGTTTTGAATTGGCGGCATTTAAATATATAGGGAAATGTCGATTCGCTGGGCTGTAAATTTATATGGGGTAGTAAAATTCATTTCCCTTGTGAATC
>NW_023461509.1:14279-16525 GCF_013731165.1 Rhagoletis pomonella
AAAAAATCGGTTTTCACTTTTTCATCGACTCTTATAGTAAGCGGGCCACTCTTTCCAATGCAATAAACCGCAGCTTTCTAGCTGCATTAGTTTTTTCACAATTTCACTTCAAAGTTAGGCACTTTCACAAAAAAAAAGTAAAAAGAAATCAAATTTGACAAACTATTTTGAAATTAATCAAATTCGCTTGAAACTCGTTACTCGGGGGTTTTCAAATATCGGATTCGTAACCACTGACCTCGTATTCGGTGTCAAAGACATTTTTGAGTTTAACATGAATCCGAACAAATTTTAAATTTCTTCCGCCATATTGGATCCGCCATTTTGAATTTTTAAAAACGAACATCGGATTCGTAATCAGCGACACCAAAAACCCCGGGTAACGAGTTTCAAGCGATTCCGATCAATTTTTAAAAAAGTCATCCGCCATTTTGAATTTTGAAAAACTAACATCGGATTCGTAATCAGCGACCCCGAAAACCCCCGAGTAACGATTTTCAATCCATTAAAACGTTCAGAAGCATCAAAATCAACTTGGTAAACTTCAAAGTCGTTTTTCTCGAAATCTGTTTTTCTGAGCGTAGGTCCCTTTTAACTTAACGTGTCACATATGTACATATTTGTATTGCGGCATCCAAACAATTATATTGTAGTTCTTTAACCATTAGGCGAGACCATTAACTAACTCCGCATATGTATAAATATATTTAGGTTGCGGACTAACATCACAACTGCTCTGACTTTTAGTATCAAGTCATGCGGTGCAACTCTTCTACTCCTACATTCTCCTGTGGATATTCAGAAGCGACAGTAGATATCGACGCCATAGTAAACATTTTCTTTTACGTACAACATATTAACCATATCTTTATTAACTATCGAACAATGCTTATTTTTTGAACCCGAAATTTATCGATCCTTCAAGCGGTAGTTAACTAAAAAATTACATGACAAAAATCTTATCTTAATTTTTGAGTCCGGCGAGAGTTCTCTAACCCGCAAGAGTAAACTGAAATAATCAGGTTCTCTGAAACGCATATATATGGAGAGTTTAAAATACTTTACTGTTCTCTCAGTCCGTCTGCCAGGACTTCTTTTTTAAGTTTTTCAGCTTTTTAAAAATATACAAAATTGAAAATAAGTTTATACTATACAGAGACAAAAGCAACATTTTTGTTTTGCAGATCTACCGCTGTATCGCTACCTAATTTGCACGAACGTAGCAATGCATTGCTCGATATGAAACAAAAATAGGGACGAAAGCGAATAAATGGAACTATTTTTCATTCTCTTATGTCCCGCTGAGACGCTGCCTATCGAAATGAACTTGCTTTGAACAATGCTTTGCTCCATGTAAAAATTGTAAAAGCTTTCGACGCAAATAATTAGAAAGTAGTTAAATGAATCTTAAATGTGAAAAGTTTGTGCAAAGTTTCAGATCGAGCACTTTATTTTGATGTATAATAGTATATCGCTGGGAATAAGCGCCTTGTTTTAGAATAATATTTATGTCAGGGACCGTAACGGTTATTAGTTTTATTATAAAAATCACTTTTTAATCGTTATTAAATGAGTTTTATTTTTTGCTCGGAAAATAATGGTTACGTGGTAAGTTTTATTTTTTGCAAGGAAAATAATGGTTACGTTTTAAGTTTTATTTTTTGCTCGGATAATAATGGTTACGTTTTAAGTTTTATTTTTTGCTCGGAAAATAATGGTTACGTTTTAAGTTTTATTTTTTGCTCGGAAAATAATGGTAACGTAACGCTGGGAATAATCGCCTTGTTTTAGAATAATATTTATGTCAGGGACCGTAACGGTTATAAGTTTTATTATAAAAATCACTTTTTAATTGTTATTAAATGAGGTTTATTTTTTGCTCGGAAAATAATGGTTACGTTTTAAGTTTTATTTTTTGCTCGGAAAATAGTCGTTACGTTTTAAGTTTTATTTTTTGCTCGGAAAATAATAGTTATTTCTTGAGTTTTATTTTTTGCTCAGAAAATAAAACTTAATTTTTGCGTATGCGTATGCGCTTTTTTGCACTTTTTCTTTAGAAATGTGGTTCTCTTTGTTTCTGTCCTGGTATCTGTATTTTCATTACCCACTCCATAGTTGCATTAACGGTTCAATGCAGCCGCCCCCTGTCTATTCACGCATGGGCATACGCATACGCAAAAATTAAGTTTTATTTTCTGTTCAAAAAATAAAACTCAAGAAATAACGATTATTTTCCGAGCAAAAAA
>NW_023461509.1:16625-17345 GCF_013731165.1 Rhagoletis pomonella
GTAACGCTGGGAATAATCGCCTTGTTTTAGAATAATATTTATGTCAGAGACCGTAACGGTTATAAGTTTTATTATAAAAATCACTTTTTAATCGTTATTAAATGAGTTTTATTTTTTGCTCGGAAAATAATCGTTACGTGTTAAGTTTTATTTTTTGCTCGGAAAATAATGGTTACGTTTTAAGTTTTATTTTTTGCTCGGAAAATAATCGTTACGTTTTAAGTTTTATTTTTTGCTCGGAAAATAATAGTTATTTCTTGAGTTTTATTTTTTGCTCAGAAAATAAAACTTAATTTTTGCGTATGCGTATGCGCTTTTTTGCACTTTTTCTTTAGAAATGTGGTTCTCTTTGTTTCTGTCCTGGTATCTGTATTTTCATTACCCACTCCACAGTTGCATTAACGGTTCAATGCAGCCGCCCCCTGTCTATTCACGCATGGGCATACGCATACGCAAAAATTAAGTTTTATTTTCTGTTCAAAAAATAAAACCCAAGAAATAACGATTATTTTCCGAGCAAAAAATAAAACTTAAAACGTAACCATTATTTTCCGAGCAGAAAATAAAACCTAAAACGTAACGATTATTTTCCGAGCAAAAAATAAAACTTAAAACGTAACCATTATTTTCCGAGCAGAAAATAAAACCAAAAACGTAACGATTTTTTCCGAGCAAAAAATTAAACTTAAAACGTAATCATTATTTTTCGAGCAAAAAATA
>NW_023461509.1:17445-25411 GCF_013731165.1 Rhagoletis pomonella
CGAGCAAAAAATTAAACTTAAAACGTAATCATTATTTTTCGAGCAAATAATAAAACTTAAAACGTAACGATTATTTTCCGAGCAAAAAATAAAACTTAAAACGTAACCATTATTTTCCGAGCAGAAAATAAAACCTAAAACGTAACGATTTTTTCCGAGCAAAAAATAAAACTCAAAACATAACGATTATTTTCTGAGTAAAAAATAAAACTCAAAATATAATGATTAAACTAAATTTTTATAAGTAAAAATTAAAAAATTAAAATCAGTGCCGCTGAAGGTACTCCGAGTTATAAGAAATATATTGCTTTACTCCTTACGGACGTAGCATTTCTCTTTTCGCGTGATTTTTTGAGTTGAAATTTCAAAGGATAATCGTTATGTGCGGTCCCTAATTTATGTAGATATATAAAAATGAGCGAAAAAAATCTTTGTCTCATTACATGTGGTCATTGTTGTTTAGCCACGAAATCCTTGTTATAAAATACAATAAAAGTTTTTTTACTCTGTACTTACAATATTGCAGTCAATAGAAATCACGACAAATATTTTTTATTATTTCTGCTGCTTGAAAAAGTACCTACTTGACCGTTACTGTAAATTTTCTTACTAAACGAGCATACATTTCTTGAGAAGTAATTTAAGCAATTTTGATAGAAGAAAATTTCTTTTTAATTTCTTGAACGTCATTTCATTTGAATTTTTCGTTTTTGTTAATGGCCTTGTTCTTAAAAAAATCTTCTTCTTCGTTTTTGGCGCTGTAACCGC
Organism: Rhagoletis pomonella; assembly: GCF_013731165.1. Classification (NCBI taxonomy): domain Eukaryota; kingdom Metazoa; phylum Arthropoda; class Insecta; order Diptera; family Tephritidae; genus Rhagoletis; species Rhagoletis pomonella. Next base: position 18,214 of record NW_023461509.1, read on the forward strand.
CTAAGCGATTTTGGCCGAGTTCAGCAAAGCACGCCAGTCGTTTCTCCTCTGTGCCAACTGACGCCAATTGGAAACGCCAATTGAAGCCAAGTCCTTCTCCACCTGATCTTTCCATCGCAGTGGGGGCCTCCCTCTTCCTCTGCTACCACCAGCGGGTACCGAGTTGAATACTTTCAGAGCTGGAGCGTCGGTGTCTATTCGTACGACATGACCAAGCCAGCGGAGCCGCTGTATTTTAATTCGCTGCACTATGTCCATGTCGTTGTAAAGCTTATACAGCTCATCGTTCCATCGTCTGCGGTACTCGCCGTCGCCAACGCGTAAAGGCCCGTAAATCTTCCGCAAAATCTTTCTCTCAAACACTCCAAGAGCCGCCTCATCGGATGTTGTCATTGTCCATGCTTCTGCGCCATATACCAGCACGGGCATGATGAGTGACTTATAAAGCGTGGTTTTCGTACGTCGAGAGAGGACTTTACTCCTGAATTGCTTACTCAGTCCAAAGTAGCACTTGTTGGCAAGAGTGATTCTACGTTGGATTTCAATGCTGACATTATTATCGGTGTTAATGCTGGTTCCCAAGTAAACGAAATTCTCTACTTTCTCGAAATTGTAACTGTCAACAGTGACGTGGGTGCAAAGGCGCGAATGTGCTGACTGTTTGTTTGATGACAGGAGATACTTCGTCTTGTCCTCGTTTACCACCAGACCCATTCGCTTTGCTTCCCTACCCAACTTGGAAAAGGCAAAACAGACTTCGCGGTTTTTGTTACCGATGATGTCGATGTCATCGGCATAAGCCAGCAATTATACGCTCTAGGAGTAAATTGTTCCTGAGCGCTTCAGTTCTGCAGCTCTTATTATCTTCTCCAATATCAGATTAAAGAAGTCACATGAAAGGGAGTCGACCTGTCTGAAACCCCGTTTTGTGGCGAACGGCTCGGAGAGGTCTTTTCCAATTCTGACGGAGCTGGTGGTATTGCTCAAAGTCATTTTACACAGCCGTATGAGTTTTGAGGGGATGCCAAATTCAGACATAGCGGCGTATAGGCAACTCCTTTTAGTGCTGTCAAAAGCGGCTTTAAAGTCGACAAATAGGTGGTGAGTGTCGATCCTTTTCTCGCGGGTCTTTTCCAAGGTTTGGCGTTTTATGAATACCTGGTCTATGGTGGATTTGCCAGGTCTAAAGCCACACTGATAACGCCCAATCAGTTCATTGACGGTGGGCTTCAGTCTTTCACACAACACGCTCGATAAGACCTTGTAACCTATGCTTAGAAGGCTGATCTCGCGGTAGTTGGCGCGAATGGCGGGGTCACCTTTCTTGTGGATTGGGTAGAGCACACTTAAATTCCAGTCGTCGGGCGTGCGTTCATCTGACCATATTCTGCACAAGAGTTGATGCATGCACCTTATCAACTATTCGCCACCGTATTTGAATAGCTCAGCTGGCAGGCTGTCAGCTCCAGCGGCTTTGCTGTTTTTCAGCCGCGTTATTGCTATACGTACCTCATCATAATCAGGCGGTGGAACGTCGACTCCGTCATCATCGACTGCGGGCTCGGGTTCTTCTTCTCCACAACTTTACGTACTGCTACCATTTAGTAGGGCGGAAAAGTGTTCCCTCCATAATTTAAGTACGCTCTGGACATCAGTTACTAGGTCGCCATTATTGTTCTTACAGGAGTGTGCCCCGGTCTTTAAACCTTCCGTAAGTCGCCTAACTCTCTGGTGAAATTTTCGGGCATTCGCTCTCTTCGCACTCACGTATTTCGGCCTCTCCCTTCTTATTGCGACAAATACGTCTCGCTTCCCTCTTCAGATCTCTATAGCGGTCCCACATAGCGCGCGTTGCGCCCCTTCGCTGCGTGGCCCTGTAGGCGGCATCTTTTTTCTCTGCAGCTTCCTGACACTCCTCATCGTACCAGTTCTTCTTTCGGGCTCGCTGAAATCCGACTACTTCTTCGGCGGCGGTACTTAATGAGCGGGAAATGTGGTTCCACTGCTCGCATATGTCGGTTTTTTGAAGAGTGCTCTCTGAGAGCAGGTGTGCGAGGGGAGTAGCGAAAGCACTCAACGTCTGTTGTGATTGCAGCTTTTCGACGTTAAGCTTTCCTTGCATATTTGGGCGCACCTTTTTTGCTGCACATAGGCGGGTGCGTATCTTGGCTGCAACAAGATAGTGGTCCGAGTCGATGTTTGGGCCTCGGAGTGTGCGTACGTCTAAAACACTGGAAGTGTGCCTTCCGTCTATCACAACATGATCGATTTGGTTTCTCGTTTTTCGATCCGGAGACAACCACGTAGCTTGATGGATCTTTTTATGCTTGAACCAAGTACTGAATACTACCACGTCTCGAGCCCCGGCAAAATCGATCAGCCTCAGTCCGTTGTCGGACGTCTCGTCGTGGAGGGTGAATTTTCCGATGGTGGTTCCAAAGATCCCTTCCTTGCCCACCCTGGCATTGAAGTCGCCAAGCACGATTGTGATATCATGACGGGGGCAGCGCTTGTACGTGCGCTCCAAGCGCTCATAGAAGAGATCCTTGGATGCCTCATCCTTCTCTTCTGTCGGGGCATGGGCGCAGATGAGCGAGATGTTGAAGAATCTCGCTTTGATGCGGATTGTGGCTAGACGCTCGTCCACCAGGGTGAACGACAGTACTCGGCGACGGAGTCTCTCTCCCACCACAAATCCAACTCCGAATTTGCGCTCCTTTACATGGCAGCTGTAGTAGACGTCGCAAGGCCCCAGACATTGTTTGCCTTGCCCCGTCCAACGCATTTCTTGGATGGTGGGGATGTCAGCTTTTGTCCTTACGAGGACATCAACCAGCCGGGCAGAGGCACCTTCCCCATTAAGGGTCCGGACATTCCAGGTGCCCTCAAATCGTAGTCCTTTAAACGTTTGCCGTGGTCGTCATCATAAGGGGATTCTCATCTGAGGCTTTGCCTTGCTTCTTCACTGGAAGTGGTTTTTACGTGGCGGGTCCCAAGCCTAGCGCACAACCCATTGCTGGGACGGGGGTGGTTTCGCAGCCAAATACACGTTTATATAGCGAGCCGCTTGCTCCAAGCAGACACCCGCTTGCAGCCGCACCTACTGGTGAACAGACGCTGCAGACTTCAGTGAGCCCTGAAACCTCTCTTTCTGCCGTGACCCAAGTCTCCACTCGGATTGGTTACCACATCTCGCACATGGGTTGCTCACGTTGCCCAGAGTGCGCGAACGAAGACGCAAGAGCCGGGATTGAGTATAGCCATGCAACTGTAACTGCATACCCAGCGCAACAACTATACCCCATTGCACTCCTCTTAAAAAATACAGTAGGTTTAAAGCATGGTAGAAAATAAAGGTAGTTTCACTTAATGGCATTAGCAGCCATATTAGCCATTCGACTCTTGCTGGGATTTTGTAATTTTCATCAAAATCTAGCAACCAGATTGAAAATTATAATATAATTATAATTTTGTAAAATAATAAAAAGAAAAATGAGTTACGCATTTAGAAGCTGCAAAAATTCAAAATACCACTTCCAGGAAGACGGTACAAATATTTTTAAATTTCCAGCGCTTCCTTTTGTGAATTCGATATTTAAATCTGAAGTTAAAAGATAACAAAACTAATACGAAAATAAGAAGATCAGAAAAACTACATCTTGATGGGTTTGTTGAATTTATTAAATAAAATCGTTTAATAATGTTAACGCAACATACGTACACATAGATTAATTTCCAGTTTGGGGTTGGGGTGAGAAATACTTACGTATGCCATTATCCATTGTGTTTCGAAGTTAAATTGCATTTTTTTATGTACATATTTTCAATACATATGTATATTTGCGTGGGCCGAAAATCCGCTTTAATAGAATTTCGATTGGTAATAGAAAAAATATGGTTCACTATGCTCTAAAAACAATATGTGTGAAATATAACAATTTTTGGTCAATATCTTAGGCTCCCCCAAGTCCATCAAAGTTCAATATGGCCAAAAAATAAAAATTAATAAATAAATTAGTAATACATTTTTTTTACTAAAATTGCAATAATCTTCTAACGTATTAGTCCTACATAATTAGGTATATGGACCTTTTTGTAGAGAATCGAAGTTAGCTAAGAAAAAAATGTTTTTTAGTACTTGAACTTTGATGGACTTGGGCGAGCCTAGGATATTGACCAAAAACTTTCACATTTCATAGAGATATTTTAGAGCATAATGAACCATTTTTTTGCTATTACCAATCATATTACCGTTGTTTGTGTTTACAATCCATGTAAGAAAAATGATCTAACGAGTATACATGAGAAAATTTCTGAAGTAGTATTAAAATATAATCATATTATATGCTGCGGTGATTTCAATGTTGACATTTTATATAATGATTACAACTCAATAACACTAGTAGATAACTTTCAATCAAACGGGATTAATGTAGTAAATAAGCATGCCACTCAGTTTTCGCCAAACTGCAAGCCTAGTTTAATTGATTTGTTCAGCGTGGCGACGATCAAGTGTTACCTAGGTTTTCTTGAAAAATATAAGGGTCTTTCATACATTTTGCGACAAAAGTATTTTATTGTTAATTTTCTACATATTTCACTTTAATTTTATTAAAAACTTTTAAATTTAAGTCTTTATTTCGGTTTACCAGCGATAAACACTTTGAGCGAAAAGCGCAAGCGGCTGGCAAGTCTTCGTCGGTTAATTAATTCCATATCTTCTGCTAATTTTCTCCAATTTTGGGTCCCTTATTCTCCTGATTTTGACCTTATACACATAGACCCGGAACGAGTCACTAGAACGGCTTTTCATTCAAATTCTAAGATAAAATACACCTGAAAAAGACTAGCGTGCCGCATGTTCTTTTCTCCCAATGTTTACACTGCTGGCATATGCAAATAAGGATTAAAATTTAAAAACTAATTAATAAGATTTAACTAAAGTAAAATATGTAAAAAGTTAACAATAAAATACTTTCCTCGCAAAATCTATTAAGGACCCTTGAATTACAAAAAAAATGTGTAACAGTTATTCGTCGCCAGGCTGTACTTTAATACTTTTTACCCGACTTCAAAAAAGGAGGAGGTTATAGTACGGGAGCTAGCAACGTCGTGAAAACAGGAATTTCAGGACAGCTGGTTTTTTGATATGACATCTCTTTCACTCCCTCGGTTAGCGTGGGGGCCATCTGGCAGGCGGTAATGGTTGCGTTGACTAGTGCGCATCGTATCTTTACAGTTAAAAATGTTAATTTTTTAAGTCATTTTAGTAAGGCAAATTTTCTTTTCATTGGCTTTAACTAACTTTTAGAAACATAGATTTATTATTGCCAGGCATGTCCGTTGTTGCTAACATTTTTATTAAAAAAAAATTATTATCATTTTAGTAAAGCGCAAAATTTAATATGATGTTGTTTAAGTACTAATGAATCCAAAAATTAATTTGCCAGACATTAATTCGGTTGCTAAAGCAAGATCCGGATCGATTTAAAGCTGAAAAGTATTACGCTGGTAGTGAGGGAGATAGTAGCAAAATAGTGAATTTTCATAGGATTTTAGTATGAAAATTTGAAACTATAACAACTTGTCTAACGTTATAACATAAATCTAATTGTAACATCAAAAATAATTTCTTTTTTCAAATACATACGTAAAGGCAAATAAAAACTTAAATATTTCAAAAAACATCAGCTTCTATAGTGTCAGAATAAAGCAAGAAAAGCAAGAGAAAAACACAAACATTTTTATATTTATAACATTATCATAACATTTTTATATTCATAACACTACAAGCATCTGAAAAAATATCATCAAATGTTAACTACTATTGCAAAGGTCGCTATAATACTTATTTATACACTTTCAAAAATCTCCATCTTCTGATGAACTTAGAAAACTGCAAGAAAACGTGGTAGTTTCGGTGCCTAGTGGAAGGCGTCGTAAAAAAGAAGCAGACCAATCTTCATGGAAGAGCGAATGCGAAAAGCAAAAAAAAGATAGCTATGTAAAAGGTACTGTTTCAAAACTCGCTATATTAAATTTTTGTATATAAAATTTGCAAAAACTACCACATTGCCATATTTTTTTTTAATGTTATTAGGCTCTTGTTTATCCAAATTTTCAGATAATAAAGAGAAATATACAATTTGGATGTTACTTGTTGTTGTAGACGTTTTATTAAATCATGGCTCACTATTATAAAATCACATAACGCTGTTTGCAAGTGGACTACTCATTTGTGCAATATTAAAAAAAAAAATTCAACAAACTTTCGTACAAATTTCGAACTTTTAAAAATTCTAAAAAATCAATCGACATTTTTAGCCATTTGAAACGTGTACTTTATTCTACTAGAATTCAATGGGCTACAAAGCTGCATACTCAGAACTTAATTAAAAAACTCGAAATTTTAACGAAAATTTGTAGCTTATTATTTTTTTTAATTACATAAATTTTTAAGGCAGTGTCACTCGATTGGTACATTTGAACAGATTTGTAAATTTTTATATTGGGCTTTTGAAAAAAAAAGTGGGACATTTTTTTTTGCATTCAAAAGATTGCTACAATACAGCGATGTTCTATTGAAAAATTTCAATAAATTAATTTTCGTGATTGGGATAGTGAAAAATATTTTGGGTTTTCAAACAAATGGGATACGATTTACACGAAATTTTAGCAAATACCCAATCGTGTGTCACTGCCTTTAAACTTGTATTTATACGGATGTTGGTAAAGAAGGAACTATAAAAAACTAACCGAAATTAAATAACAACAAAAATAATATTTTAAAACTTGTCAAAATTTGGTGCGGCTATAATTTTTTCTACTACTGTACATAAGTTGGCTATGATTACTCGGCCGTGCTATCATAGTAGCACAATGCCACTCATATTTGACTTACAAACAAACTACGGGCAGGATTTTCAAGATTTCAACCCTGTTTTTATGAAAAACTTTATTTTTGTCAGTATTTTTCTTTTAATCAAAATATGTTGAAATAAAAGTGGAACTAAAAAAAAGTTTTGCCGGAGATACTTCGTCTTATCCTCGTTTACCGGCAGACCCATTCGCTTGCTTCCTTAAACTGTAAACATACTGTTGTGATTATGATAATGTTTTAAATATAAAAATGTTATGATAGTGTTATGAATATAATGGTGCATTTACATGGTATGAATCTGTTCATAAGCCGTATGAA
>NW_023461510.1:0-25410 GCF_013731165.1 Rhagoletis pomonella
TAATACCATTGTAAGGCACATTTTAAGAATTTTGCTTTCAGCTGCCAATTGTTAGTATTTTATACCAAGGAATAAAACCGATTCAAAATAACGTACCGGTTTCGGTTTTGTCAATTGTTTCGGTTTCGTTTTGGTTTCGTTCTTCGAAATTTGTTTCGGTTTCGGTTTCGGTTTCGTTCCGGTTTCGGATTTGGAATAAAAAAATTAAAACAAGTTTGACAAAAAAAAAAATGTATTAAATAAATAAGTACCATAGGTTTATTTTTGGCGAAATTAATTTGAATTTATATTAAGAAAAAACCTCTGAATCAATTATACAAACTAATGACCATATTCCACCACATTTGCTTAGATCTACATGCAGAAATTTGTTTATTATATTATTTATTATATAATAATTGTTGTTGCTGATAGGTATTTGATATACATACATATAAGTGAGTGTGATTTTGAAAGAAATTTTGTTGATATTGTTTAAAATCACAATGACTTAACTTTGAGGGAAGGAAATTAAAAATTACAGTTCACTGATGATATTAACACTACGTACCGGAATGACTCGGGTTTTACCCGACCAAGGGCTGTTGTTTCGGCGATCTAACCCCGTTTAGGTCGGCGAAGTATCTCAGGAGTTCGTCCATAGGGGTACATTTGCTACGTATTCTTCTGTCCAGGACTGGCATCGAGTCAAACCCAGGGCCAGAAACTTACACTTGCTGTGTATGTCAGAGACGACTACACCACAACTCCACCTCAGTCAAGAGCAAAGCTTGTGACGGGTGGAGTCACCACAAAGTCTGCTCAGGCCTACGGACACATTCGGAAGTGGACCACATCATTTGTGGCTCCCTGCTGCTCAAACAGAGCAGCCTACACGGTTAACCCCAGTCCACCTGAGCAGCTCAACATAAACGCCACAGCACCACAACACATCAGACCACACCACAACCATGACAGACCTCACAACAGACACAACCGCACCACCACCCACACGCCGCCGCCAACAACTTCACGTTCCTCCTACAATCTGCACGGTGTGTCAGATCAGGATATTCCGTAACATGACATCAGTCAAGTGCAACACCTGCCTTGGCTGGTGCCACTTTAGGGCATGTTCAGGTCTACGCACCACGCGAGATAGGACGAGGAACTTCGAGGGCCCGTGTTGCGCTGCACGGTCGCGTACCCCAATTCTGATGCTACCCACTACCACCACAGGGCGGAACCCTCCACAGCAGCGCACACAGCTCACACCCCGCAAGCCGACACGTCTCCCAAACCACATGAAGCTCCTTCAGTTCAACTGTTTCGGACTTCAGAGCAAGATCGAGGAGCTAACCGTCTTTATGGGAAGACATGGTATATTAATAGCTACGGTCCAAGTGACAAAGTTGAACAGAAATTCAACATTGTTGAATTGCGCCGGATACAACGTGCACCATAGTGATCGCGAGCGAGGTAATGGTGGTGGCTTAGCGTTCATGACGCACTACACCGTGCAGTTTCGTCTTATCGAAGCAGACATCGACCGCAGGGATACCACCCTGGAATGTCAGGGCATTGCTATCCGGTCAGGCGATGTCGAGCTCGAAATATTTAACGTGTATATACCCCCTGTCACTAGCTGCCCGGCAGGATATCACCGTCATATAGGTGCGCTCCTCAGAGCTGAAAACCATATGGTAGTTGGTGAATTTAATACGCACGCACCCACCAGGAATATGGGCAGCTGCTGCAGCTCGCCAGACATAACAATAGTCAGCGCTGCCCATCTGCCCATAGTCATCTCGATCGATAAACCAACCGACTTTGCTTCCGCGGAACACCGGATCTATATCAACTTTTCTAAAGCTGATTAAAAAGTATTCGCGGAATTCACTGGGAGCACCTTCGCTGCGCTCGCCACGCCAACCGACGTCCACCTTGGTGAACGTAAGTTGCGCAGGGTTGTCACAACTGCTGCAGCTCGCTTCGTATCAGCAGCATGCATTACGGACCCCCGTCCAAGCTTCCCTGCTAAAGCGGCTGTTCTAGCCGATGAGCATGACATCCTCGTTAGGACGATCCCGAAAATCCGCGTATCAGGCATCTCAACGCGGAGAGTCGGCAGCTTGTGAACGTACATAAGCGGAAAAAGTGGGAAGAGCATCTGAAGACTTGTAACTTCGCCTCTGGTGTGAGTAAGATTTGGTCATCCGTGAGGTCACTATCCAATTTGGCGGGGCACGACGACAGGACTCGGAGCGATGCGCGAGCTATTTTAGCCGTCAATTCATACTGCATCCTCCGGTGGACAAATCCAAGCGTCGAGTGACCAGAAGGCCGCACAAACTGCCAACAACCTGTGCCCCTCTTGCTTTCGCTAGCGGTTAAGTTCGGGTGGCCATCGGGAAGGCGAAAGCCTCCAAATCCATGGGTCCCGACGGAATATGCATGTTGATGTTGAAAAATTTGGGTCCTGCGGGAGTAGCGTACCTAACGGGGTTTCAATCCGTCAATACCCACTCTCATCATCCCAGACATCTGGAAGATGGGGAGAGTGGTCTCACTGCTCAAACCGAGGAAACCAGCCAACAAAGAAGAGTCTTATCGTCCGATAACACTCCTTCTTCGGTAGCGTAGCCACTAGAGGCCTTGCTACTCCCGTATTTCACGAACCACCTGACCCCAGCGAAGCATCAGCATGGTTTCAAAGTGCACAGTATAACAACTTAACGCCATAAACACTTAGATAACCGCAACCGCCCCTGTGAGAGAACTTTTCTACTAGCGTTGGACCTGTCAAAGACGTTTGACACCGTCAGCCACTCCACGCCGCTAGAAGACATAGAGGACTCCTCTCTCCCATACAGGCCCAATCGGTGGTCGCCGAATTATCTAAGTGGTCTACACTCGTCAGTAATATTTAGAGACAAATCGAGCAAACTTAGAAGATAAAGTACAACAACAGCACTTAACGCCATAAACACGCAGATAACACGTGGCATAAACCGCAACCGTCCCTGTGAGAGAACTATCCTAGTAGCGTTGGACCTGTCAAAGGCGTTTGGCACCGTCACTCACTCCACGCTGCTAGAAGACATAGAGGACTCCTCTCTCCCACAAAGGCTCAAACGGTGGTCGCCGAATTATCGAAATATCGGTCGACACTCGTCAGTAATGTTTAGAGACAAATCGAGCAAACCTAGAAAAATAAATTAGGGGGTTCCACAGGGTGGTGTCCTTTTCCCATTACTGTTAAACTACTATATTTCAAAGCTCCGTCACCCACCAGAGGGAGTCTCGATTGTCTCCTATGCTGACGATTGTTCCATAATGGCGTCTGGGAATGGAATTGATGACTTTTGTTCGAAAGTAAACGGGTATCTCTCCGAGCTTTCTCGCTTCTTCACTGCTAGGAGCCTAAGCCTCTCTCCTACAAAATCCTCTGCGACCCTTATTCGCCACCTTGACGAAGGAGGTCAGACTACCGCTGGGAATTCACGTCAATGATACAGTAATTCCGACGGTGAATAACTCCAAAATACTCGGAGTAATCTTCGACAGTCTGCTCTCCTTCTCTGCGCACGCAACCGCTCTTGCCAAGAAAGTACAGAGCCGCAACAAGGCTCTCATGTCGCTAGCCGGCAGTACCTGGGGCCATGACAAAGAAACGATGCTGGCAACATACAAGGCAATAGGCCGGCCGGTTTTAAATTACGCAGCACCAGTGTGGTCGCCGGAGACTAGTAGGATGCACTGGATGAAGCTGCAGACGACGCAAAACACTGCACTTCGGACAGCGACTGGATGCCTTCTGATGTCGCCAGAACACCACCTGCATAACGAGGCGAAATTGCTCCCCATGAAGGAGCACAACACAATGCTCTGCAAGCAATTCTTAGTAGGGAGCCACAGACGTGGACACCCGAACAGATACTTGCTTGCAGAGCAGCCCTCGCCAAGGCATGTCAGAAGGCATCTATTTGAATTGACGGACGAAGTTCAGAGGTTTAAAAAACCTCTGAACCCGTCAGCTTATCGACAGGCCTTGAGCGGCATTCACAGGGAGTCAGTCTCGAGGTATGTAGACTCCAGACCTGTGAATGCTTACAACCACAGGACATCGACGGGACGGAGCATCATCTGCCTCGGGAGACTAGAACCACAATAGCCCAACTTCGCTCTGCCTATAGCAGCAGGTTAAACTCATATCTGAGCAGATTAGGCGCAGATGTGCCAAATTATCCCGCATGCGGAGAGACACACCACGACTCGAAACATCTCTTCGTAAGCCCGGAAAACCCGACACTACTAACGGCATAGTCCCTGTGGACCGACCCCATTGAGGCTGGTCCGTTAGTTGAGCTTGACGACAACGACTGAGATGTTAACCGATCCGGGCGGGGTTGTGGTAGCCGCTACAACAACAACAACAACGTCGTCACCAGATTCTTGAATGTTTCCTTTTTGCTGTAAAATTGAAGATGTATGAAAAATAACATATAATTGTTATATTCGTCAAATATTTACTAAATAACTATGAAAGCCCTTCATTTCTGTGCGCTTTAAAACTATACATGTGAACATGATACAAAAAAGAAGGTAGTTTCATTACTACTATTTTTTGATTATAAAGCAGATTTTTGACATTTTTCTAAATGTAAACATTAAGTATAGCTTTGCCACATTGGAATTTTTTGAGAAGCGAGATTTTTGTTTTAATATTTGGGATTAAATACAAGAGTAAAAAAGGCAAGTTGATGTGATCGATAATCAAATTTGAACGTTTATCTCAAGCGTAAAAATTATCTTTGAAGAATATCGATCTGCAGAGATAAGGAAATAAAATAAAATCGAGTTTTTATACAATTATTTATTTTAAACCAAATAAACCAATTTACATATGTAACATGTAACAAAATATTAATTTATGTTGTAGTTTTCTTAATTTCTTTGCTGAAGCTTTGCATCTGTCCCCTTGTTGATATATGTATTTCGTGCTTTTGCACTCAGGAAATAAACAGCTCAATTTTTAGTTTCTTTCCTAATCCACTAAGATTAAACAAAGTTTTTTAAGAAAAAAAATTTAATCCTTACTTTTTTATTTTGAGAACAAAAAATATTTAGAGGTCGCTCAAAGCAGTCAAAGTTTTATTTAGGAAAAAAACCAACTCTTCGTAGAAATGGTATAGAATTCTTGAAAATCAATATTTTTCGATCAGGAAACTGTTTCTCTTCAGGAGATTTACAATAATAATAACCAATTGTGTATTAAACCATTTTTTATAATAACTATATTTTATAGGTCTGCCGAAGACCCCAGAAAATGCAATGGGGGGGACAAATAAAAATTCTTACTATTAAAAAATGGTTGAATAAACAATTGGGTATTATTATTGTAGGTCTCCTGATGAGAACCAGAGTTTTCTGATCGAAAAATATTGGTTTTCAAGAATTCTATACCATTTCATCGAAAAGTTGTTTCTTCCATATAAAATATATGGAAAACTTTGCCGCTTGGAGCGACCTCTAAATATTTTTTGATTTCAAATTTGAAAAAATAGGTGTAAGTTTTATATACAAAATAAACGCCATCGCAACTTTCTGACGTGTGCTATTAATGTCGACACGTTACAATGATGAAAATTGTTGCTAATGGGTTACAGAATGTTATGCATAAATGATTTACCAAATTGTTTTAAATTCGCTAACTCTTTGATGTTCGCATATGACGTTTAACTCTTTTCTGTTGTACGTAATCTTTCATTTTGTCAAAATCTTCAGCTGGATCGGAATGCATTTGCGTATATCTTAATAAAAATTAATGCGAGAAAGTCTAGTAATATCATCGTCCTTAACTATAATAGAGACAATTCTATGATATCACCAAGCTCCGAAAATAAAGACTTACTTGGGCTACCGTTTGCAAAGCACATCAAAATTATTTTGGATGATTGGCTGTATAGTAAACAAATTTAATAATAAATAATTTTTGCGGTGGGCAACATATTTACCGGTCTTTAATTTCACAGACGACATTGGTCGCTTGTTTTGCAAATATTAATATGTATGAAATTCAATTTTATTTGTTGCTCAAATCGAAGAAAAATTTTCTTTAAATTTTGTAAATTATTATTTTTTTTACAAAAAAATGATTTTTGAGGATTAGGTATGGTAGCATGAAATGTCACAATCTGCTTAATTGTATGTAAAAGTGACAATGAAACTACCTTATTTTTACCTTTCTTTTATTTGCTCGGGATGTAACTATGTAATATTGATGCGCCTAAAAGATGCAGCGATTTCTATTCTCAAATTACATACCTGATGACAGTACGAATGGCAATTATAATAGGGAGGTTTTAGTTGTTTAAACTATAATTTTATTTGTATCATGCATGTGAATATGGAAATCAAAATGACTTCTTCCAAATAACCGATGCCAGATCGGAGATTTAATTGATTAGGCATATTTTTAGTAGCTTTTTGCGAAAAGTTACTTTGACATACTTATCCTCTACTTGATAACAAGAATTTTAGCAAAATATTGCTGATTTTGGCTAAATAAATTATTTACTTCAAAGAAACTTTTATTTATAATTTTTATAAATTTCTGGGCACCGATTGAAACCTGTGCTTGAAACGGTTTTGCTTTCGTCCCTTTTCAGGTCAAGATAACGGTTACGGTTACGGTTTCGGCTTCGGTTTCGGTTTTCAAAAACGAAACGGTTTTAACCAGTTACGGTTTCATTCCTTTTTTTATATCTACATAGAAGCTAAACTTCAAAGGTTAGAAAAGGTTGAAAAGTTAAAGCTACCAAATTCAAAGTTTCAAGCACGATTGCCACTTGTTAAAAAAATAACCAACCAAAATCTGGAAAAAACAACCAAATAGAAAAAAAGCCAACTTTGTTTTTCACGTACATATCTATTACAAAGAGCAAAATTTTTTACAAAAAAACAAAAATTATTGAAACACTTGTGCGTTCAATCACATATCGACTGCTGAGGGGAAGATCGACCTATCTCGGCAGCTAGTTCAAAAACGCCCTATCTCAAAAAACTTTTCAAGAACGCCCTATTTCAGAATTTTATTGAAAAACACCCTCTCTCAGAATTTGCTGGAAGAACGCCCTATCTCAAAATTTGGGTCAAAAACGCCCTATCTCACATCAAAATGTATTGAAATTGTGCTGATAAAGGACTTTTTTGAATCGGTAGCTGAGATAGGGCGTTTTCGAAACGAATTCTGAAATAGGAAGTTCATCACGTAAATTCTGAAATAGGGCGTTCTTTAAAAGTTTTTTTGAGATTGAGCATTTTGAAATTGGCTGCCGAGATAGGTCGATCCCCTCAGCAGTCGATATGTACTTTTTATATGTATTTTATAAGCACATGTTACATTAAAAATAGGAATCTAAAAAATTCATTTATTCATTTTTGGCATTCAGTATGCAAAAATACTTTTTGTAAAGAACAAACTTGCTAATTTCTCATTAAAAAAAAAAACCAACCAAATCAGAGAAAAGACTACCAAACAACCAAATTCGAAAAAATAAAAGACGCATTCTTTTTCATATCGGACACAAAATTTGGCGTCACTCTTTCGATTGACTTCAAATTCTTTTATGGGTTCTATACATTAAATAAGCTAACACGTGTTCGAGGAATTCTTTTTTCGCTTTTTTCTTTGGAGATATCAATTGTCAAAGTTTGCATTTTTTCGTGATTCTGACTAATCATGTACTTCCTCGAATCGTTATATCTCTGGTTCTGTCAACATTTTCCTAAAGCTTCCATTTCTCTATTAATAGTTGAACTTTTTGAAGTTGATTTGCATAGTGAAGACCAATGAATTAGGGATTTAAAATTATCCCATCGTAATCCTTGTTTATGTATGTGCCAGGTTGCAGTCTAAACGGACGGACAAAATTTTGCCAGAGTAAAGGGTGAACACACCAACTGCGACACTTTGGGAAGCTTATAACTTACCCAAAAAGATTTCAATATTTTGAAATTTAAATACCATAAGTTGACCATGACCTTAGTTGGACGTAGAAGAAATTTCATTAGAATTTGATTCCTAGTTGAGTTAAAAATGGCAACCGACTTAGATACGAGACAAACCATTTTGCACGAGTTTATAAATGATCCGGCCTTAAGTACACGTAAAATTGCTAAAAATTAATGATTGCACTATTCGACAGTTTGTAGGGTTTTAGTCGGTACAAATAAGGCCTGGCAGGTACGAGAAAACCAGGGAGCGGGGGTTAGCATGGTCAAAGTGATAAAAACCGTGCTCGGAATGTCCTCAGTGCGTTTTCGCGAGATCCGAAGATTTTGTCGCGTTATGTTGCAAAATCCGTACGGAGATCGCAGTTTTTCGTACAAAAGGTAAAGCGGAAAGCTTCATTGAGATGTTCTACAGCTCAAACAGCGCCAGACCGAGGCGCAAAGTAGAATGTTACAGCGAAATTCCGAATTCGGAAGTTGTATGAATTCTAAATTAAAAAATATAACTGCATTGTTATGGACTACGAAACCTACTGCTTTAAAAATTCAAAATATATTGCAGGTCAAGATTTTTATACTGCTGCAAGTCGTCAAGATGCCCCTGAAAGTTGTAAGCTGAAAATGAAGTTCAAATTTCCAAAAAACCTCATGGTTTGGCAAGCTATTTGTTCCTGTGGCCGTAAGAGCAGCCCTTTTTCCCATCCGGGACAATGAATGATCAAGTTTATCGGAATGAGTGCCTCAAAAGGCGTATTCTGTCATTTATGAACAGATAAGGAGTAGGCCACTGTTCTAGGCGGACATGGCAAGCTGCCACTATGCCAAGGACACATTGCCGTGGTATAATGCAAATAACATCAACTTTGTACCTCACGACTGCAATCCACCCAATAGCCCAGAGCTACGTCCTATTGGGGAATATTCGTCAATTGTCAAAGGAATCTAGAAGAAAACAGGTGAAACAGTAAAAAAAATTGAAGAGTGCAAAAAAAATAGTTGTGGGCATCGCGTAAAGTCGATGATTCAGTCGTGCAGAACATGATAATAATATTTTAACATTTAAATAACATCTAAACTTCCAAGTTATATAATACAAAAAAAAATAATTTCAAAGCCTTCTAGTTTGTTTCTGGTAGTAATTTCTAAGTGTCGCAGTTTTGGTGTGTTCACCCTTTATTGCCATGACACCTAGGCCTGTAATAGGTTGAATTGGGATCCAACGTGGGGGCGTGGCACCTCCCATATGGTGAAATTTTTAATCAGCCATAACTTCCAGACCATAAGTCCTACGAACTTGAAATTTGGTATGCAGACATATCAATGGTAGGTATACGAGGGTATATATAAACGAGTTTCTAAAAGGAATCGTGGCGCATCCCATAGGCGTGGAGTTTTTTATCAGCTATAACTTCGGAACCATAAGTCACACCAGCTTGACATTTGGTATGCAGACATATCAATGGTAAGTGCTTATAGAAAGGTACGCATAAGAGAGTTTGTAAGAGGGGGCGTGGCCCATCCCATTAGCGTGGAATTTTTTATCAGCTATAACTTCGGAACCATAAGTCACACGAACTTGAAATTTGGTATGCGGAAATATCAATGGTAGGTGCTTATACGAGCGTATATATAAACGAGTTTGTAAAAAGGGGAGTGGGACATCCCATAGGCGTGGAATTTTTTATCAGCCATAACTTCGGAACCATAAGTCACATCAACTTGAAATTTGGTATGCGGACATATCAATGGTAGGTGCTTATAGAAAGGTACGCATAAGCGAGTTTGTAAAAAGGGGCGTGCACATCCCATAGGCGTGGAGTTTTTTATCAGCTATAACTTCGGAACCATAAGCCCACCTAACTTGAAATTTGACATGCAGACATATCAATGGTAGGTGCTTATACGAGGGTACATATAAACGAGTTTGTAAAAAGGGGCGTGGCACATCCCATAGGCGTGGAATTTTTTATCAGCCATAACTTCGGAACCATAACTCCCATTAACTTGAAATTTGGTATGCAGACATATCAATGGTAGGTGCTGATAAGAGGGTATATATAAACGAGTTTGTAAAAGGGGGCGTGGCACATCCCATAGGTGTGGAATTTTTTATCAGCCATAACTTCGGAATCATAACTCCTACGAACTTGAAATTTGGTATGCAGACATATCAATGGTAGGTGCTTATACGAGGGTATATATAAACGAGTTTGTAACAAGGGGCGTGGCTTATCCCATAGGCGTGGAAAATTTTATCAGCTATAACGTCAAAACCATAAGTCACATAAAATTAAAATTTGGTATGCAGACATATCTATGGGAGGTGCTTATAGTAAGGTGTTTATGAATGAGTTTATAAATGAGAGCGTGGCACATCCCGTAGGCGTGGAATTTTTAATCAGCCATAAATTAGGAACCATAAGTCACATGAACTTGAAATTTGGTATTCAGACATACGTATCTATGAGAGGTGTTCAGAGTATAGTATATATAAATGAGTTTGTAAAAGGGGGATATACATATATGTATTCATCTATGAGATAACTCAGATATTTAAAACTGTGTTTTTTTTTGAAACTTTACCGCCTTTAGATTATTTTTAAATGGAAAGATTAAATCGTTTTTTAATCCCGCGATGCTGTTAAACGAAAAAGTTTCATTCATAATGAATAAAACTCCTTCAGAATTAAGCATTCTATGAGAAATTTGATCGTTTCCTTAATCCGCCTAATATTAATAATTAAACAAGATTTGTAGCACAATATATATTAGTTAAAGCACAATAAAGCTAAAGTATGGCTCATAAGGATGCCTTAATGTAAACAAAGAAAATAGTTTGTCTCCTTTCAATTAGGCTGAACTGAATATTTGTATTACTGTTTTATATTTTTATTTGTTTACCCCGAACGACTTCGGGTGCTCTGCTAGTCTAATATATAAAAATATCTTGTCACGGTATTTGTGGTCGAACTTCTCCGAAACGGCTTGACCGATTTGAACGAAATTTTTTGTGTATATTCGGTAGCAGGGTTGTTGCGAATATTCGCATTCGCATTCGCAGCCGCGGAGCTTCCGATTAATTCTAGCATTCGCATTCGCTTTCGCATTCGCATTAATCAATGCGGATCTTTTGCGAATGCGAATAATGAAGGGACCGAAAATAACAGTAATTTTTTGGGAGTTAAACTTGGCCACACAACAAAAAGTCCTTTCCGGATAATAATCAAACCGCTTATCCAAATTAAGCAAGTTTGGTATCAAATGAAAGAGGACTTAAATTGCTTTAGAACTGAAATGTCTAAACAAGCAAAGCCACCTATTGAAAAAGATTTCAATAAAAAATGTTAATTAATTACCATAGAACAAACCGGTATATGAATTTCTTTAGTATTAAACGATATAAAAAGATATAAATAGAGAAATATAATAGAGAAATATAAATAGAGAAATAGGTTACCACCTTCGTTTGTTATTTCTGTTTAAAAGATATTTCAGTCCCCTTTCACATGATATTAAATTTGTTTAATTTTGATAAGCTGTTTGTTTATTATCCAGAAAAAACTTTTATTTCGGAATAAAAAATATTAGGCCAAGTTTAACTGGTAAAAAATAACTGTTGTTTTCGGTCCCTGGAATATTGTGCAGTCACAGAAGAAGGGATTAAAAATGGATTACAAAAACTAAAATCGAAAAACGCTGTTGACGTTACAGGTTCTCCAAATTCAGAAACAACCAAAAGAATGAGAATGAAGAATTCTTTGGAAAACAACGGTGTTTAAACAACGATCTTGCCATGATAGTAGATTGAAAATATGAAAGTCAGGAGGATACATCCGACATTTGCAGCCCGATGCTATTCTCAAAAAAGAATTATTGCACCGCTATAAAAAAAAACAATAAATATAACTGAAAGTCCTCTAGACTGGTGCAGCGTCAATCGAAAAGAATTTACAATTTTGTCAAGTTTCAAGTTTTTCAAGTTTGTTATTTAGTGGCCCTGATTTACGACCCTTTAAAAACTTTTTATTGGATACAATGTTCCAAGTTTTAAATTCAAGTACTAAAAAAAACACTAAAAAAAAATTACTAACCTTAACATTTTATATTTAACTAAATCACCTAATTTATTCGCCTAAACTATAGGTGTGTACTCGAATTGAGAGGACAAAATTCTCCAGCAGCAAAAGTTCTGAGAATTTAGCAGCATTCGCTCTCAAAGAGACGAAATATCAACAAAAGTACGAGAACGCAAAATTTGCAAAAACTTGCAACCTTCGAAACAGCTGATAACTTGCACAGTTGCCACTGGTGATTAATTTGGCAATTTATTGTCTGCTTGGTGCATTTTCCTCCGATTTGGCATTTTATACATTTGAATAATTTTGGATAAGAAAACCTTTTTAAAATACGATTTAATTATATCGGAATGAATAAGTTATTTTTCTCATAATTATTTTTGATATCACATGGTGACGCATTAAAAACAATACCCATCATTGATCCAAAAAAATGTAATAGAGTAGGTTTAAAATTATAAAATTTTCATTTCAACAATCAACCTACCAAAACCGAAAACTTCAGCAAAACAACATTTCAGCATGCCGCATTTAAATCTATTTTGGTATATTTAAAGGTAAATTATGGTACAAACGAAAAATGTCATACGGCAACCATAGCACACACTAAAGTAAAGAAACTCAATGAATGTTGTGCTTATTAAATTTACGCACTTTTTAGTTGTATACTAGCATTAATAATAAAAATTGCAATAATAACTCAAAAAGGCCATATTTTCTTTTGTTTATTTACAAACATGTGTTTGTGATCAGCTGATTTTCTTACTTGCAAGTTTTAGCTGGGAAAAATTTTTCCAGCAGAAATTTGCTGCTCTCTTTCACATTTTGCTCTTTCAATTTCCCCTACTTTGCAAGTTTTTTGGGTACGAGAACGCAAAACCAGTAAAAGTTTTCTAAAACTTTAGATAGTTGGGCGTACGAGTACACACCTTATTTCTTAACAAATAAAAAAGTCTAAGTTCGGGCGGAGCCGCAAGTATTCAATATTGTTTTTTCACCTTTCCGAAAACTACCGCTACATGGTAAGCAAGGGTGGGATTACCACTATTTCAAACATCTTCGATAGAATGTTCAGTTAGATATAATGACATAAACTTATATAGATAAATGTGGCGGCATCACGCTCATTTTCCAAAATTCAATAATAATGTTACTTCTTTTCAAGGGATTGTTTGGGTAAAATTATCGTCATTAAATTTCGAAATATCGAAGTTTCAACCATATCTGAAATTTACCGTTATGAAAAAGTGGGCGTAATTTTAGTCCGATTTCGAAAACTTTCAACGTTTTGCCTTTATGTGGCAACCACAATAATCGTACCGAGTTTGGTACACATTGATCGAACGGTTACCGAGATACACATATGTGATTATAAGTGGGTGGGGTCACGCCCATTTTCCAACATTTTATAAGCGTATTTTTTGCTAAAGAATTATTGCAAACATCAATCTTGAATAAATTAGCTCCAGTACTTACTGATTTATCGAAGCTTTCGTATTTCTCTAAATTACCGTTATATGGGATGTGGGCATGGTTATTATCCGAATTTTTAAATTTTCAGCCGTTTGGTATGTTTTGTGAAGGCCAGCAACTGTGTCAAATTTGGGAGAAATTGGCGAAGCGGTTCCCAAGGTATACACATGTCCATTTTCCACACGCCCATTTTCCAAAACTTTATAATATTCTTATTTTTCGCCTAAAAATGATTGTAAATATCAATTTTGAGTGAATAAGCTTCAGTAGTTACTAAAATATCGCAGTTTTCGTATTTCTGAAAACTACCGTTGTATGGGAGGTAAGCGTGGTTATCGTCCGATTTTGTCTATTTTCAATACCATCGGTCCTACGCTCAAAAGAAGTACACATGCCACGTTTCGTTAAGATATCTCAATTTGTACTCGAGTTATCGTGTACACAGACGGACGGACGGACAGACAGTCACCGCTTAATCGATTTCTCTTTTCATTCTGATCATTTATGTATACATGCATCCGCATTCGCATCCGCGGATGTCTAAAATTCCACATTCGCAACATCCCTGTTCGGTAGGTATGATAATAGGTTGTAAAGTTTGTTTCATACCGCTAAGTGAAGGGGGCGTGGCACCTCCCATACGAACCAAATTTTTCACATTTTATATCTCTGCAAGTGTTCATGGTAAAGTACTGAAACTTGGTATGCATAAGACATATAAAATCAATCACATAGTCATAAAGAAAGATTGGGGCTATTGGAAAAAGGGACGTGGCACCTCACATACAAACCGATTTTTTCATACTGCATATCTCTGGAAGTGTTCATGGTAGAGTACTCGAACATGGCTTGGAGATATATGAAATCAATCCCATACTCTTAGAGAAAATTGCGGCTATTTTATAAGGGGCGTGGCGCCTTTCAAACGCACTGAAGCTATTACGTATCTTTGTATGCATACACACTTTTGCTAGGTTATTTAAGATGGCAATGGAAATATGCCTTCTAAAAACCACCAAACCGTAAAATTAGAAGATAAATGCGTCACTGATAATCATGAACGTGAACTGTTGGTGAAAGTGTTGCACCAAAATGTTTCAATACAAAAAATTAGTTTTGGGCGGGACGAAGTTCGCGAAGTCTGCTAGTTTTCTATAAAAAAGTTTTTTCGAGAACTATTTTTAAAATATTTTTCTTTGTGACGAGATGGTTTATTTTGTGAGAATCAACAATTTTTTGTAATTTTTTTCGAAAACTTATGTTAACTATATTTGGTAATGTGTAAATCATAAGGTTTTTGCAAAAAGTAAAATTTTATTACGGTTTCCGATAGAATACCTATCCAGGTATAATATTTGTACGGCTAGATTTTTCTTGAAGGCGACAAACCCCTAGAAATGGGCATGGCAATTGTAGGACTAAAATTAGCAAAACACAGATTTTATTGCGGATTTCCGCAGAATATCGCTTCCAGCGTTGCCACAGACAAATTTTTTTTTCCTACCAAAGTTTCCTACCATAACCAACCAAAACCTACCAAACATTTTTTTGAGTTTTAATATTTGTTTTCAATGTCAAATTTTATAAAAACATAGTGAACATAACATTTAGTAAAACGAAAACAAAACTAGATTAATATAAACAAATTAACTGCGTATAACGATTCATTTTACTGTACAGACTTATCCATGGGCACATATGTCTCTTTACACATACATACATATCGTCACTAGATACGAATAAAGACGCGAGCTCAAAAGTTGATAGCGAAAAAAGAGGCGTAAAAAGTTTCGGCGAAGAAAGACTCTTAACATAGGTGACGGCAAATAAAGCCGCGTTAACCTCCTTGACAGCGAAGAAAAACCCGCGGTCAACTATATTTTCGAGTGCAAAAGTATTCCCCAGAACTCCCCAAAGAGTTTTTCGAGCTCTTTATTCATATCTAGTGACGATATTATTATTATTACGTCGAAGATACCCGCTCTGCGACCTAAGAAGTTATATTGTGCTAAATCAAAATTGTAATTACTCCAACCTTAGGCTATTTAAGAAGCTCAGCACTTTGGATGAGGCCATGTTCCAAATTTTAGATGGAGAAGGCAATCGTTCTCCAAGGTGTATCAATCTACGATTCATGCTTCGTGGGCAGGCACATTGAATATACTCTGTGGTTTCTTTCACCAGCCAACAAACCCTACAGTCCGTCTCTACAAAAATACCCATTTAATTGAAACCGTACGTTAACTTGCAGTGTGCTGTCAGGTAGCCTGTAAGAGTTCTAAGTTCAAGATGTCTTTTGCAGCTCCTGCTGGAAAGAGTTATGCATATCTTTGATTATCTTATTTCCTTTGACTTCCGCCAGTAGGCAGCAATTTGAGATTATTCCCAGCTAGCTCCTAAGTAGGTCTGTAGTGTATCCTTTAGATGTACCACATAAAGGCTAGGGACCATGCAAACGCATTTGGGCTTCACGCTTTGCAAGACAGTCAGCCCTTTCGTTGCCTTCAAACCCTTCATGCGTGACGCTATTGTGCGCTCGCGGGTGGTTCAAAAGTTTACAAGCCTTGATGCCATTTAAAAGACTCTAAGGCCTTTAACGCTGCCTGAATGTCCGACATAATATTTATTCTGGCCTCATTTGCCTTCTACGATGACATTCGCGAACACAGACTTCGATTGGGAAGACTTCCGCCTGAAATATGGTTAAGTACGAGCCCATTGGCAGACTTTTCTGGAATCTTGGTTCAAGTACGCCATAAACAATTTTTAAAAATGGACTTGGCACCTTTTCACCCTTAGGTCACGATATATGGACGTCCGTATTGCATATTGGCAATAATAACGTTTGTACTTGGGAATCAGGTATTTTTACATGTTTGTGGCCGCCATTATACGAACGCACCGGTGAAATATTTGTGTAAAAAAGGTTGCTAAAATATTTGGAGATATGTACGTACATATTTTCTATTTTTCGCAAATAACTATTACTCATTGTCCCGAAACCTACCAAAATCCAATCAAGCCTACCTACCTACCAAACGGAAAAAACCTACCAGTTTTGGTAGGAAAAGCCCATGTTTGGCAACACTGATCGCTTCGTTACCACAATGAGATACAATGATTTTTCTTGCTCTAACTTACTCTACTTTTTATTTTATGGGCCTGCTGTAAGAGCAACTAGAAGCGCGATTTTCAGCACAAGTTTTTTGTTGGACTAACTTAGAGCAAGGAATAAAATGTTTCTGATAGAACCAGCTGAACCAGAGGAAGCTCAAGAGGCAAGTAATAAAATTTTTAGAAATTCTCGAGAGTATCATAGCATAATGTGCTCTCGACAATCTAGCGACGAGAATGTCATTCATCACCTCCTTATATACAGGGTGTCCCAGAAGTAACGTGCCAAATTTTAGGGGAAGGTAGGTGGGGGGGGTGAGCTGCCTGATAAATAAAAAATGTGGTAGGGATGGTACTTTAAAGCCTTGTGAACTGTAGTTTTTGGTATTCCAGTCCATCTTTCCATCATTCTCCCTGAAGTCGATGGGCCTAGTTCCACTTCCTCTAACACAACTTCAACATCTACCGTCGCAGGAGGTCCTGTTTCGCCGCCACGCCCTCCAGGTATGCGACCTTAAAAAAGTTAAAAATGATAGTTAAAAGAAGAATGGCTCCAAACAAGAAAGGTGTAAAAATCACTTACCTTCATATATTTCCCTATGGTTCCGGGCGAATACTTCTCGGCCCGGATGCCGACGATTGGGGTATCGCTCTGCATAAAGTCTTTGAGCAGCTCTGGTAATACAGCAAGCTTCACCGTAAATTTATTTATTTATTTATTTATTTATTTATTTTATTTTCAATCTACAGTACAAAGTACCTTACAGACTAAAGAAACAATAATAAATTATATTTAATACATACTTATCAAATAATAGAATTTAAGATCAACACAAAGTTAGATCTTGATAAGGAAAAATCAATTAATTTAAAAGAAGATAAGTCATTAAATTCTTTTAAGACACGCGTAATAGGTGCATTACTTTCAAAATTAGTTCTGCAACTAGCAACATAAAAAGGAAGAAAGCTTCGCAGATTTCTTTGCGGAACGTTAAAATTTAATCGCTCTAGAAGAGTTGGACAATCGACATTGCCATTAACTATATTGAAAATAAACGAGAGAGCTAGAATGGACCTTCTTTTCTCTAGAGAGCATAGATCAATAAGCAATAGCCGAGATTGGTACGGTGGCATTGGATCCTCGAACCGTAAAGAACGCCATGCATGCTTTAGAAATATCTTTTGAACCCGTTCGATCCTATTTATCGATTGTTGATCATAGGGTCTCCAGATAATTACTGCATATTCTAAATTGGAGCGTACAAGAGAAGTAAAAAGAAGCTTAAAAGTGTATGGATCAGAAAAATCAGTGGAACTACGTCGAATAAATCCCAATACCGAATAAGCCTTTGAAAGAATGAAATTTATGTGATTATTAAATGAAAACTTTGACTCGAAAACCACTCCAAGATCTTTAGTCTCTGAAACTTTGTTTAAAACACAGTTATCAATAAAATAAAGGGTAGATGTAGCATTAAGACGCCTAGTATAAGTTAAGTGAAAACACTTAGCAATGTTCAACGACAGCCGAGACTTTTCACACCACAAATGAAGACTGTTCAAATCACTTTGAAGCTTGAGTCTTCCATATTGTTAACCATCGTAAAAATTTTTAAATCATCAGCAAAAAGAAGATAATTTGAAAAGGTAAAACAACTTCCAATGTCATTTATAAAAAGAACAAAAAGTAGAGGGCCTAAAATGCTACCTTGAGGAACCCCAGAAGGGGCAACAAAAAAGTCCGAAGTTGAGGAATCAATTGAGGCAGCACAACGACGATTGGATAGATATGACGTTATCCATTGCAAAACGGATGAATGGAAGCCAAGGCAAGCTAACTTACTGATCAGAATCCTGTGGGAGACTCTGTCAAACGCCTTAGAGAAGTCAGTATATATGCAATCCACTTGCGAGCCAATCGAAAACGCTGAGGTGCAAAAATCACTAAATACCATTAAGTTAGAGACTGTCGAGCGCCCAGAAATAAATCCATGTTGGTATGGGCTTACTAATGATTTTACAGCGAAACAGATTTTGTCCTTAACAACGCTTTCAAACTGCTTCGAAATATTTGATAGTTTTGCAATTGGCCTATAATTACGAACATTACTTTTACTACCATTTTTGAAAAGTGGCGTAATTGTTGTTATCTTCCACTCATTAATAAAAATACCGGAAGAAAGGGATTTGTTGAAAATCAAGTGTAAAGGATATGACAACGCTGGGCAGGCTCTTAAAAAAAGAGCTGATAGGCCGTCTACGTCCGATTTTGGCGAAGTATTGAGAGAAAGCATCGCCCTTGAAACTTCATCAGAGGATATATGCAAAGTCCCTAGATTAATAGAAGGGGGTATTTCAGATGAAAAGTCAGGAGAAATGACATCGTCTTCAACAAAATTAGAGACAAAATATTCTGCAAAAAGATTAGCGGCCTCAACAGGAGTATTAGCCGACTTGTTATCTAAAAATAATGAACTAGGTATACTAGAAACTTTTTTCGATTTTACGAAGCTCCAGAAAGATTTCGGGTTAGCTTTGATATTACGCTCAGTACTCCTTATATACTTTGTGTACAGAAGATTATTTAATGACTTAAACTCTTTCTGACATTGCTGAAATTTTACAAAGAATGCTTGGATTCTAGGTGATTTGAACTTCTTAAGGTATTTGTTTTTAATGTTTTTTAAATTCATTAAAGCTCTATTATACCAAGGTGACTTATAAGATCGCTTTCGTTTTATAGGTATGTTATTTAAACAGAATTCATTAACTTTTAATTTAAAAGTTGAATAGCAGCTATGAACCTCCGAGTCCAAAAGAAGTTCATCCCAATTAATTTCAGAAATCGACTTATTAAGAGCTGGAAAATCACAAGACGCATAATCGAAGTCACTACTTACATCAGCCACGATTTCCGAAAAAACATAAAATTTTTTTATTTTATTTTTTTTTTCTAAAGGCACATGGTGCATAGTAGCTTCGGAAATCGGCGAACTGCATTTAGATATACAAAAATCAACATTATCACTGATGTATATAAGATCTAATAATCTATTTAAATCATTAAAAATAAAGTTTACTTGAATGAGATTTACACTGAGGAAATTGTCAATACAGTAAGACTCACGCTCAACGGTAATGTTATTTGGAAAAAGAAACGCGTTATCAGACTTACTACACCAAACTATGTCACTGAGATTAAAATCACCCAGAACACAAATATGGTCATTTTTAAGGTCAAGGGATAGCCCAATTACATTATCTACATGCGCTTTGTATAACTCAAAGTTACTATTTGGTGGAATATATGAAGCAAATACATATAGAAAATTTCGAGATTTCATTCCTTTGATTCGAACGCAAACTTGGTCGAGCAAGGTGTCATCATTTCCAACGTCAACCATTGTTGCACGGAATTTACGTCGAACTGCAATTAGAACACCACCTCCTCTTGAACAGCCAGTTTTCATGGAATCCCGATCCTTACGGAACACATTAGGTGAATATCCGCATATTCATGCGACGTATACCGCGTGTTCTCTGTCATAGTATTAATAACACAATGTTCGAAGGGTCCAATTTCACAAAATCCACTTTCACCAATTCCGGTAAGTAACATAAAATAATGTCAGAAGCAAGTAATTATGTACCTTTGTACTATTTAGCATGTCATTTGACGGTAACAAGAGCAAATTCAATTTAAATCTATTAAATACATTCTAGCGTGTCTCAGTCCTTTACCCACAAAAGCGGCTATAACTTTTTTTTTTCTATTCAAAACAGTAAGTGTGGCACCTTTCTGAAATCTTTATGAAATGAGCAGTTTTTTTATGTAATGTAAAGTTATAGCTCAGTACATTTTTTTTCACCCGAGATAGTCAAAGTTGGGGAAGAAAATATCAAAAAGTTAAAAATCCAGAAATAGTCCTAATTTTATGATGGTTCCTTAATATATTTTAACTACATTGCATTTGAGTATGGAGAGGCAACTATCTGGAAGTATTTTACATAAAAAATTTACTAAGTATTGCCCGGTTTGTAGTTGCAGTTAAAGAAAACACATGAAAAGGCACGATTTTTTTTAAATTCGAAAAAATTTAAATATTTCAAAAACGGTGACACTTTTACCTGAAAATTTTTTGTTTATCAGGGAGCCCACCCCCCCACCTACCTTGCCCTAAAGTTTGGCACGTTACTTCTGGGACACTAGTAACAGAACTAATGGTTTGCCAGATGATGCTAAAAGTTGGTGAAAGCAAATTAGCAAGCTTACTATGTACTATTAGTTTAAAGATTAAAAAAATAAAAAAAAGTCTTCTTATATTCTTTTTATTCCATGATAAACCTGAGTTTCTTATCGTTTGATTCCAGACTTTTTTAAATGATTAATTTCACATGAATTAGAAGTTTTTTTCTCCAATCACAACATATACACTGAGGGAAAAAAATATTAAAATCAAATAGTAACGTAATTGATCTTACTATAAACGTCAACGAAAGTAGCTCAGTGGTTAACGCTTCTGACTTTGAACATCGAATTCGCAGGTTCGATCCCTGCTGAAGTCTAGAAAAAAGAAGTCTGATGAGGAGATGTGGTGATCTCCGAAATAGTGCTATAACTTCTACCGCTTAGACTTTGTTGC
The DNA here is from genome assembly GCF_013731165.1 of Rhagoletis pomonella. NCBI lineage: Eukaryota > Metazoa > Arthropoda > Insecta > Diptera > Tephritidae > Rhagoletis > Rhagoletis pomonella. The sequence goes on from NW_023461510.1 coordinate 21,302, forward strand.
TTTTTCAATTTTTCCTAATAAACAATCGTGGTACAAAGCTCAATAAAAATATTGAAAGTATTGTATATTTGTATAGTATATTCAATTCAATTACGCGCATATTAAAATGACCGCGTTCGTTCTGAAAAAGCATCCATGAAGTGAATAATTAAGAATTAAGACAAAAACTAAAAAAAAAAAAATATTTAACTTGCATGTTTTGCCTGCAGTGGAATTCGAACCCTGAGCATCTCTTGATATCAACAAATTGTGGCATGCATCTTTGCGCACTCAGCTACACCCAGGCATATAAATTTGCTTTCAAATGTTGAATATCCATCAACACTACAGCACGCGAACATTTTTAAACGATAATCAAATATAAAGTATTAATTTTTACTATGCATTATTTCCCTCACTGTATTTTGCGGAAATTCTTTACTTTTTGGTAACATAGACGTTAACTATTTCATGATCAGCGACTAGGATAACATATAAAGCCTTAGTTTAATAAATTTTTAAAATTTGTTTTAGTGTTTGTCCGCCATATTTGATCCGCCATTTTTACTTTTGTAAATCCTATATAAGATTCGTACTCAGCGACTATACAAACCCCAGAGTAACGTGATTCAAGCGAATCTCGCCAATTTTAAATTTTTTGTTGCCATATTGGAATTTTAATAATTTTATTTTTATATGCTTTAATTTTCTTCACTTTTAATTTTACAAAAGAAAAAAAGTATGAATTGGCACCATTTTGTTCGTTTTTTAGGAATATTTCTCTGTTATATTAAATACTAGCAGACCCGGCGAACTTCGTCCCGCCCAATATTTTTATATATTTTATTGAAACTTTTTGGTCCAAGATTTTCACCAACAATTCACATTTACAATTTTCATAGGCACATTCGTCTGCTAAGATTATGGTTTGGTGGTCATTTGCCGCTTTAAATAACCTAAGGAAAGTGTTATATCCGTGAAGAAGTTCTTGAAATCCTCCAGTTGTGCGGCATTTTATAGCTAGGTTATTCGCAAAGCGAAATAAATTTTTTCCTCTTCACTTCCTGGCGGCAACAACCCGGTTCTATAGTGAATGTCCTAGAAGCTTTACAGTATAGTTGGTGGTTTCAAAATGGGTGCGAATCATTGTTCTACAGAAATGCAATATACATATACTTATTTCAGACGAAATACCTTAAAACTTTGAACGCATAATAATATTGGAAAATCACATTCATTGGGCCAATCGCAACGCAGGAGCGTTCGATGTACCCAATGGTGCAACAGGTCGATTTAATCTGACCTTCACGGCCCCTTTTCTCACTTGGCTATTTTTAGAAATAGCTCGACTTCAGCACCACTTGGCAGCACGTTTTTGCAATAGTATTGCATACATATTTAAAACATTAGCCAAATCGGATAACAAATAAGATTTTTAGTAATAACTCAAATACAGCGCCAACTGTCGGATTAAATTGTGAAACTAAACCATCCAGAGAACCACTCAAACACACAAAAAGTTTCGTTAAAATCCGTACAACCATTTAGGAGGATTTCACTAACAAACACACCTACAGAAGAATTAAAAAATACATTCAAAGATAGCTAAAGGTCGGTACGTTTGTAGGCCTCACACCCCCTTTTCAAATAGCCCAAATTTTCTCCATGAGTATGGGCTTGATTTCAACTACATACATACTCGTATCTCCACATGAAGTTCCAGTACTGTACCATGCATACTTTCAGAGATAATCAGTATAAAATTTCGATTTACATGGAAGGTCCCACGCCCCCCTTTCCAACAGCTGCCCTCTTTCTTCATGAGTATGCGATTGATTTCGTATATCTCCACACCAAGTTCTAGAACTCTACCATGAACACTTCCAAAGATAGGCAGTATGAAAAATTTGGTTTGTATGAAAGATGTCACGCCCCCTTTTCCAATAGTTCCAATTTTTCTCCAAGAGTATGCGATTTATTTCGTACATCTCCATACAAAGTTCCAGAACTCTACCAAAAAATTTCCAGAGATATGCAATATGAAAAATTCGGTTTGGGTGGGAGATGCCACACCCCTTTTTACAATAGCTTAAATTTTTCTCCAAGGGTATGCGATTGATTTCGTATATCTCCATACCAAGTTCGAGAACTCTACCATGCACACTTTCCGAGATATGTAGCATGAGAAATTCGGTTTTTATGGGAAGTGCCACGCCCACCATCCTTGGGACACGTGCGGCAGGTGGCAGTTTCTAAACAATCGGTTCAGCCGCTCTCGAGCCTTGCGAAAACTAAAAAACGGCTTTAAAAATATATATCAGTTGAGATTTATTATATATTATAATTATATTTTGACAGTATCCGTTGTTTCTGATTGGCGCAAAAAAATCTTCGCCCCATGATATGGTCGTTGCTCAAAGCTATTTATATTCGAAATTGCATGAAAATTGGAAAACAGGAATCTATAAGCTTATCCAGGCAAAAAGCTACCTACGTACCGAATTTTAAGCAAATCGGACCGTAAATAAGATTTTTTCGAATAGATCGGTCCCTGGTCCTCTTCTCGGAAAAAATGGATCATATATGCTACTTACGTACCAAATTTTAAGCAAATCGGACCATAATAAGATTTTTTCGAATAGATCGGTCCCTGGTCCAATTCTCAGAAAAAAATGATCATATATGCTAATATATGCTAAAAAGCTACCTACGTACCGAATTTTAAGCAAATCGGACCGTAAATACGATTTTTGCGAATAGATCGGTCCGTGGTCCACTTCTCGGAAAAAATGGATCATATATGCTAATATATGCTAAAAAGCTACTTACTTACCAAATTTTAAGCAAATCGGACCATAATTAGATTTTTTCGAATAGACCGGTCCCTGGTCCACCTACCCAAAAAAATTAAATTTTTTTTAGCCTAAAACATGGTGGTTAATGAAAGCTATTTATATACAAAATTTCATGAATATCGGACCAGCCGTTCGCGAGATTACCTATAATAAAACATTCAAAAATTTTAATGTATGCCGATGATGTGAAACTTTTTAAAACATTGTCCTCTATCGAAGAAAGGTCTTTGTTACAAGCGGATCTGAACAACGTGGTTAGTTGGTGTAATACAAACTATATGCCACTAAACCTTCAAAAATGTAAAGTTATGTGTTTCTCTCGGAGGGCTGTTCAACCAGCTGTTTATTCAATATCAAATTATAATCTGGAGCAGGTATCCAATTTTGTCGATCTTGGTATCACAATGGATTCCAAACTCAATTTCAACCATCATATTAATCTTACAGTCAATAAAGCCAAAGGCGTTTTTGCATTTGTAAGGCGATGGTCAAAAGAGTTCAAAGATCCTTATGTTACAAAAGCTCTTTTTACCAGTTTAGTTAGATCTATACTAGAATACGGATCTATTGTTTGGAATCCCCGCTACCAAGTTCATTCAGAAAGGATTGAATCAACTCAAAAACAATTCTTGCTTTTTGCATTGCGTAATTTTAACTGGGATTCAGATTACAATCTCCCCCCTTACACAAGTCGTCTAAAGCTCATAAATTTGCCTACACTCGCAAGTCGTAGAGAAATGCTGGGTATAATATTTATCGTAAAATTAATGACATGCTTGATTAATAGCCCGGCCCTCCTGGCTGAGGTAAATTTTAATGTTCCTTCTCGAGTGTCAAGACACTTTCGACCTCTATTTTTAAAGCCATGCAAAACTAATTTTGAACTAAACGAATCATTCCGTGGTTTATGTCAAGATTTTAACTGTCATTCCAGCACGTTTGACGTATCGGACTCGATTTTTACTATAAAGAAAACTATTATTTCCACTCTCAATAATTGAAATACTATCTTTAGCATATCCAATCAGCTGATGAATTTGATTCTGTAGCTGAATAGTTTTAGATCTCGACACTTAACAAACTCCTGTTTCCACTACTCGTCACGAAAAAACTAAAAATAAATAATATAAAAAAAACTTTTTAATATACAACGCTTTTATAAATGGACTAAAAAGTAGAAAATAATACTTCTCAGTCCCATAGAATTTGTTTTGATAACTTTTGATTTTGAAATTTTAGCAAAAGTCATTATAAACAATCTATGAAATTGAAAAT
>NW_023461511.1:0-16705 GCF_013731165.1 Rhagoletis pomonella
TTCCAGATAGTTGCCTCTCCATACTCAAATGCAATGTAGTTAAAATAAATTAAGGAACCATCATAAAATTACGACTATTTCTGGATTTTTAACTTTTTGATATTTTCTTCCCCAACTTTGACTATCTCGGGTGAAAAAAAAATGTACTGAGCTATAACTTTACATTACATAAAAAAATTGCTCATTTAATAAAGATTTCAGAAAGGTGCCACACTTACTGTTTTGAATAGAAAAAAAAAGTTATAGCCGCTTTTGTGGGTAAAGGACTGAGACACGCTAGAATGTATTTAATAGATTTAAATTGAATTTGCTCTTGTTACCGTCAAATGACATGCTAAATAGTACAAAGGTACATAATTACTTACTCTTGACATTATTTTATGTTACTTACCGGAATTAGTGAAAGTGGGTTTTGTGAAATTGGACCCTTCGAACATTGTGTTATTAATACTATGACAGAGAACACGCAGTATACGTCGCATGAATATGCGGATATTCACCTAATTTACGGTGAAGCTTACTGTAATGCCAGAGCTGCTCAAAGACTCTATGCAGAGCGATACCCCAATCGTCGACATCCGGGTCGAGAAGTATTCGCCCGGACCCATAGAAAAATATATGAAGGTAAGTGATTTTTACACCTTTCTGGTTTGCTTGCTTGTTAACTATAATTTTTCACTTTTTTAAGGTCGCATACCTGGAAGGCGTGGCGGCGAAACAGGACGTCCTGCAACGGTAGATGTTGAAGCTGTGTTAGAGGAAGTGGAACTAGCTCCATCGACTTCAGTGAGAATGATGGAAAGACGGACGGGAATACCAAAAACTACAGTTCACAAAGCTTTAAAAGACCATCGATTTCATCCCTACCACATTCAACGTGTTCAGGCTCTACAGGAAAGAGATTACCTGTCGAGGGTTAGATTTTGCCGTGAAATGTTGCGAATGCATGAATCAGACCCCAACTTTTTTAATAAAATAATTTGGAGCGATGAATCATCATGCAAACGTGATGGTTATTTTAATTTACATAACCTTCACAGTTGGCAGATATACAATCCTCACGAAATGAGAGAAGATCGTTCGCAGTACCGGTACAAAATAAATTTATGGTGCGGTATTTTTAATTGTCAGATTTTGGGACCTGTGGAACTGCCGCCAACGCTCAACTCTCACAGTTATTTAGAGTTCCTTCAGGAACGGCTTCCAACTCTTTTGGAAGATGTACCCTTAAACCTGCGGCGAAGACTATGGCTGCAAAATGACGGGTGCCCTGCTCACTACGGGCGTGAAGTAAGAGATCATTTAGACGAAACTTATCCTCGCCGATGGATTGGACGATACGGGCCAATCACGTGGCCCGCTAGATCGCCAGACCTGAATCCATTAGATTTTTTCTACTGGGGCTGTCTTAAGGACAAAATTTATTCAAAAACAATTCAAAACGAAGAGCATTTGCGGGAACAAATAAATGGAGCTGCTGCTGAGATAGCCCAATTGAGTTTAAGATCTCTAAAAGCGTCTTTTCTTAAAAGGTGCCGAGCTTGTATTAGAGTAGAAGGTCGCCAATTTGAGCATATTTTATCAATAAATGAATAAATTTCTCTTCAAACGACTCATGTATATTTTATTTCACGTGAATCCATGCTTCACAAAAAATATTGATAGACTCTAGTCCGAATTCCGGTAAGTAACACAAAATAATGTCAGGAGCAGGTAATAATGTACCTTTGTACTATTTAGCATGTCATTTGACGGTAACAAGAGCAAATTCAATTTAAATCTATTAAATACATTCTAGGGTGTCTCAGTCCTTTACCCACAAAAGCGGCTATAACTTTTTTTTTCTATTCAAAACAGTAAGTGTGGCACCTTTCTGAAATCTTTATTAAATGAGCAATTTTTTTATGTAATGAAAAGTTATAGCTCAGTACATTTTTTTCACCCGAGATAGTCAAAGTTGGGGAAGAAAATATCAAAAAGTTAAAAATCCAGAAATAGTCCTAATTTTATGATGGTTCCTTAATTTATTTTAACTACATTGCATTTGAGTATGGAGAGGCAACTATCTGGAAGTATTTTAGATGTCATTAGAGTTTTAGGCAGACTTAGCATAGTATGATTTGGAGGCGTCGATATGTGTGTATGTATTTGCCCATATACTGTCCACATAATATATGCCTTGCACTCGGACTATGCCCCCAACGTGCAACAACAATTTAAAGTGTTTCTTGCAACTTGAATTCCATATTCATTTATTTCGCATTTTCGCAAGACACTTCTGTGTAGCGGACACGAACAAAAAATGAAAAAAAAACCAACAAATGAAAAGAACAAACAAATTGACCCAGTAAATTGCGCAGATATCACTGCTTTTACGTTGTTGTTGTTGCTGCTGTTGTTTGTTGCTTGTGCAACATCTGAATGAATGAAATAAACAGAAAACCTGAAAAAGGCACAGTGATGTAATGTATGTATTAAAAGATGACATAACATTTGTGACTAATAGGGCTATTCTGGTAACTGTCTTTTGTAAGACAATTGTCAATTCTGGAAACTACCTTGGAAACTCTATTTTGTCTTTCGAAGGACTCAATGGTCCGACGAGGTCTTAGCACTATTCTGTTTGTTTTTTGGTAATATATTTTCCCTTTTAAAACAATAAAAACTAAATATTAAAAGGAAATTAAATTATACAAAGAAAAAAAATTTTATACAAAAAATTTAAAAAAAGATTCTAAGATGAAATTACCAAAAAAAAATTATTTTTTACACTAATTTTTTTTTAATTATTTGAAATCTTAAAGAAAAATAAACTAAGCAATGAAAAAACTTAAATAAACCAGTAATTTTGAAGCAAAAAACAAAACCGACTTCAATTCTCATATAAAAATATATATATATATAAATACTACCTTTCCGATGCGAAATAATCGAAATCGGTTGACGTGGACCAAAGTTAACATACATAAAAAAACAAATCTATATGTGACCTGGTCTACGAAAAGGGAGCTTACGTGCGAAAAAAGTTTTCTGTGAAAAAGCTGTTAAAAGTGAAAATCATCTCATCTTCCATCCGAATCAACCAAAAAGTGAAAATTGATTTTTTTGACACCTAAGCCCCCTTCCGTAGACATAAAAAACTAAAATTTTATTTTAAATACATAAAATATGTTTTGCGAAATTAAATGACATTAAAAAAAATATACATTTTTCCTTTTAAAAAATAAAATGTAAAAATTAAAAAAAAAATAAATAAAACAAGTTCCTATAAATTAGCCGAAGTTGACAAAATACCTTATAAAACAATAAAATGTAAAATAAGAAAAAAATATATACAGTGAAACCCCTCCCAACGGAAACCTCTATTAGACGGACATCTCCCTTGGGCGGACATTTTTCCCTATACCAAGATTTAAGTATAAATTTCGGAATAAATTACTCTCTCTTAAGCGGACACTCTCTTGGCCGGACGCGGACAGTTATTTTGTATAAAATTGACTCAAAAAACTCTATTGAGCGGACGCGAAGCTCTTATCAACGGACATTAAGATTTCTTTTCATAACAAATCAAACAAAAACCTCCGTTGAGCGGACGCCAACTCCTCATAGGCGGACTACTAAATGGAAAAAGGGGACTTCCCGCATAAAATGTGATTGTTATGCACACATTTAGTTTGGTTTTCGCAGTGGTTTAGGTTCGTTATTTGAATTGTCAGAAACCCTTGGAGAATCCTTTGAAAATTTAAAACATTAAAATCTAAAAATTAATAGAAAATTAAATTAAATTAAAAGAGAAAAAATGTAGTTCAAAAACTTCGAACTTCGGGTCTCTCGAATGGCTATTACTTTGCTCACTCGGCCATTGCGACTTGTTGGAGCAGCGCGAGCAAAATGATCTTCATTTGGAAAATGCTGAAGTGCTTTCTGTTCAAAGAGCTTTTCATCATGCAAGTTGGCAAGGGAGCTTTTTTTGTGAGACTTTTGTGCCACAATAAACTAAATCTCTTCCAAACTATCTTGTCTGCTATCTTTCTATTGACTTACAAAAGACTTGCAAATATATTAGCAAAAATTGCCCTGTAAGTCGATATCGATGTTTTGGTAGCAGCAAGTTACGATATAAAAAGCAAGTAAGATTTCGTCGTAGCTAATAATAATAATTTAAATTTCTGAAAGGTGACAACTCTTTTATAAAATGATTTCTAAATGTACATCTAATTTTGTGTAAATAAGTAAGTTAACACAGTTTTATTATTTCATTTAACTAATTAATTTATCTTAATCTTTTTTAACAGGTGGCAACCCACGTTAAAAACATTTTCGAAATACGTATACTGTAGGTTTCTTAAATTTTTTTCGTTTGACACACACATATTAATACATACTAATTTTTTGTAACTTCCTAAAAAAAATTTCATTTGACTCTATAAGTAGATGACAGCCCTCTTCAAACATATTTTTGAAATAATGCTTTCTTAAACTTCTTTCGCTTGACACCCATATTCTAAAATTTTTGTTTAACTTACTAATTAAAAGATAAAAAGAACTTTTATAATAGATGGCAACCTTATTCAAAAAATAATTTCAAAAGCAAGCTTTGTTAATTATATATTTGGTTTTGTATTGTATTACATATTTCGTTTATGTAACTTATTAATTAGCATGAGGTTTACTTCCTAAATACGTGGCAACCCTTTTCAAACACATTAAATCTCTATTAAAACTCTTTCATTATACCCGAGCGCACTTGTACACAAGGGTATTATAACTTTGTTCACATAACGGTTGTTTGTAACAGGCAAAACGAATCGAGATAGATATAGACAAATGTATACATAAATGATCAGAATGAAAAGAGAAATCGATTAAGCGGTGACTGTCTGTCCGTTCGTCCGTCTGTGCACACGATAACTCGAGTAAAATGAGATATCTTAACGAAACTTGGTACGTGCACTTCTTGCTGGCGTAGGACGGATGGTATTGAAAATGGGCAAAATCGGACAATAACCACGCCTACCTCCCATATAACGGTAATTTTCAGAAATACGAAAACTGCGATATTTTAGTAACGACTGAAGACTATTCACTCAAAATTGATATTTACAATAAGTTTTAGACGAAAAATAAGAATATTATAAATTTTTGGAAAATGGGCGTAGCCACGCCCACTTATGGTTACATGTGTATATCTTGGTAACCGCTGCACCAATTTCTTCCAACCTTGCCACAGTTGTTGGCCTTGACATAGCCTACGAAATGGCCGAAAATTTTTAAAATCGGGCAATAACCCCGCCCACATCCCATATAACGGTAATTTAGAGAAATACGAAATCTTCTATAAATCGGTATATATTGAAGCTAGTGTATTCAAAATTGATGCTTGCAACAATTCTTTACCAAGAAATACGTTTATGATAAAATTTTGGAAAATGGGCGTGGCACCGCCCACTTATGATCATATATATATATCCCGGTAACCGTTCTACCAATTTGTACCAAACTCGGTGTGGTTATTGTACTTGCCACATAGAAGCAAAACGCTGAAAATTATTGAAATCGGACTAAAATTACGGCTTTTCATATAACGGACAATTTTAGAAATGCTTGAAACTTCAATATTTCGAAATTTAAGGACGCTAATTTACTCAAAATTGATACACCCCGGCTTACCATATAGCGGTAGCTTTCGGAAACGTGAAAAACATATATTTAATACTTGCGCCGGGTATTTAATGTTCGGCTTCGCCCGAACTTAGAATTTCTTACTTGTTTTATGATCATTTTGTTAAACTTATTTAACTCATTAGTTTATTAGTTAAACTTAATTTTAAGTTCTAAACAGGTGGCAACCTTCTCCGGAAATAAAGCTAGCTAACCCTCTTCAACGCTGCCATGATGAAATAATTAATTTCACTTTTTAAAATTTTTATTTCTAAAAGATGTGGCTACTCTCAAGAATAATTTCGGAATAAAGCTTTCTTAAACCTATTTCGTTTGGCATTCATAATGGAATTTAACATCAACTAATGAACCCGCATGGCGTTAAAACGCCCCAAAGTTTAATTCCAACCCCTAGAAACTATTCCAAAATAAGGGATCCGAATGCCATATTTCATCTAAATCGGTGCAGCTGTTTCCGAGTGAGGAGTGTCTCGCATGGTCCCGGTTTTTAATATCATCAAATTCCAAATAACACTATACCAATAAAAAAGTTCTCCCTTCAAAAATTCAAATCTTATCACACCTCTACAGGTCAAGGTCTTTACCTCGACTTCTCATATTTGAAGTTCGAAAGAACGGTGCAAATCTAATGACCTTAACACTCAAATTTTAATATTTTGTAAACCTTGGGTATAAGTTAACAGAAATCCTTTTCAAAAGTATTTTCAAACTAAAGTCTTCTTGCATTTCTTTCGTCTGACATTGTGATAAATAGTTCAACTAAATTATGAATTAAGTTGAATTTGTTTTTTCAAACACGTGGCAACCCCCTGCATAAAGGTCAAAAGTAAAGCCTTTTGAAAGCCATTTCGCTTGATATCCATATTTTAATAATTCATCTAACTTTCTAAATAATTTGAATGTAACTTTTTAAACAGGTGGCAACCCTCTTCAAACATAAATGTTCAAACTAAAGTTACCTTAACACTCTTTCGTTAGACACCCGTAATTTAATATTTCATATAACTTGTACTTATAAAAGTTAATTGAATTCTACTTTTCAAACAGGTGGCATCCCTCTTAAAAATATTTTTTTTTAGACTAAAACCTTCTTAAATAACCTTCGTTTGACATCGTGTTACATATTCTAATAAACTACTAAAGTAAGTTGAATTTGGTTTTTTTTTGAACATGTGGCAACCCTCCAACTATAGTTCAGAAATAAAGCCTTGTGAAACCCATATCGAGTGATATCCATATTTTAATAATTCATTGAGCTTTAGTAAGTTAATTTTAATTTAACTTTTTAAACGGGTGGCAACTCTCTTTGAACACCTCAAAAATATTCTTAGTGTTAAAATTTAAGATTTCTCACAATCTTTTGTTTGGCATATTTTAAAATTTTATTGTTTATAAGTTAACTGAATTCGACTCTTCAAACAGGTGGCACCCTCTTCAAAATATTTACAAACTATTACCTCTTTAAACTCTTTTCATTTCGCGCCCATATGGTGATACATATTTCTATTGGCAAGTTCCCTTAATTCAAATTGAATTTAACTTTTTAAACAGGTGGCACCCCTCCTACTGTAAAGTTAACAAACAAAGCTTTTTTTAAAACCATTTCAATTGATATCCATTTTGTAATAATTGGTTTAACTTTTTAAATAATTTAAACTTAATTAAATTTTTTTTTTTTAAGTCTGGCTAGTCTTTTCGAAAAAGTAAAACCTTATTGCACATCTACAGCCCAAGCTCTTAAATTTTACACCTCACTTTTGACAATCGACCCAACGGTGCCGATCTAATGACTTTGATTATTAAATAATTTGAGTTTAATTGTTTAACAGGTGGCAACTTTTTTCGAAAAAATAAAACCTTAATACGTTTATAGCGTAATCTGTTAAAAAAAAGTCCAATGTCTAGATCTTAGTAGTAAGTGGGTCATTGATTTGCTGCCGGACTTCGTTTTGGATGAGATGCTCTATCCCGTCAATATTTGATGATTTTTTTCGAAGACGGAACTTCTTGAGCTTGGCATTGTTGCAGCGATCAAGGTCGCTAAAATTCAACTCAATGGCTTATGTATCTAACAAATCACTTGCATGCTAATGATTATAGCCTAGCTGGAGTAGCTTAACAAAACCCGAAAAAGAAAATATGTACTGTCGTAATAATGGAATGAATACATTCTTACACACATGCAAGTGCGCCATTGTAGCTACTAAATACTAAATTCAAAATGGATATGGTTGGAAGAGCAGCGTTTACCGGTACTTACAAATGTAAATAGAAACCCGGTAAGAAAATTTCGCATACTAAAACGTATTCTAATGATTTAGATATCATAAAAGCTGTTATCGTAAAAACCAACTTATTCCCGTGGTAAGTGTTTGGTGCAAGGTGTCGCTTTGTGAATCTTGTAAAAAGTGGTAAGTTTATTATTAAAACCCTCATTTTGTTCTTGGTACATATTATTGTGTGAAGGGGGTTTTAAAGCTATTTATTTCGAAAATTCATTATTTCAAAGGGCGTTGCCACCTGTTAAAACACGTTAAGTCAACTCTAATTAATAAGCTAAATAAAATGTGATTGCCAAACGAAAGATGCTCGAAAATGATTTTTTTCTTGCATATTCTATTCCTCCGCTAGGGCAGGCACCTTGTCGTTGGTGCGGGGGCTTAGTCGAATCACGACCAGACCTTGTCATCGGGTGGTAGTGTAATCGTGTCTCTACCTCCGGGTACTGTGCGAATGCACTCCATTTCCTATGGTTCGGTCTGCTTGTGAGCCGTGACCTAGAACTGCCGACCCCCTAATCCAGGGTGTTAAGCGACACCGTGCCCATTGGAAGGTTTGCAGCCAGGGGGTTTACCAGACCGGCTGTATTTTAACGGCGCCTTCCTGACACCGGGCCGCCTCAGGGAGTAACGGTGGCCTTGCTGCGGCATGGGGCGCTGCCGTAGTGGACAGTTTGAATTCCCCTTTTATGACCTAGACCACTGTGCCTGCTTCGTCGGGTAGGTGGTCGTACGAACAAGATGAACACAAACAAACAAAAACGAAAACAAAACCAAAAACCTATGTCTACGGACAAAACTTCGAGCGGTGGAGGGGATTCGAAACCGATCCCTCTCTTCCGCTCCTCTTTAAACGAGGCGGAATCGACTCGTGGGCAGGGTGGGGCAGCTGCTGCTGCAGGGTGCAGTAAGGGGTCGGAGCCGACCCCTTCGTGTGCACTCGTCTCTGGTGGTGCCGGTGGGAACCCACCGCACCTAGACTCGCGGGCGAATTCGCTTGCATGCAGGACGGAGGCAGGGCCGCAGATGAAATCGTCTGCGGCTCTGGACGTAAGGGCAATGGACTGTGTGGCCGGTACCCGCCAAGGACTTGCGGCTAAATCTAGGGGAAATCCCCCCGTCAGGCCTAAACGGCACGCTGGGCCGGCCAGGAAAGCACGCGATGACCGTCGCATGGCTACCAAGATCCTGGCGCGCTACGGTGAGCAGGGTGCTGCGCAGCTATCTGAGCAACACGAGCGATCGCTCGAGTGGGCCAGGGGGGTGCTAAGCGACGGCCAGGAGGGCTGTGGTGAGGGTGCTCCTGGGGATGCGAGTGCATCCCGTATTAACCCTGTCAAGCGGCAGAGATCGCAGGAGGGGGAAACCCCCCTCTCCAAGAAGCCCAGAGCGGGAGCGACGCCTAAGCTCTTTAGCGAGATCGCTAAACAGGCGGGCTCTACCACTCTGGGCATTTTGGATCGGGGTAAGGAGGACGGGGCCATCGCCAGGAAAGACTGGAGGAAGGTTTCGTCGGCCTTATCAGGAGTTTTTATGAGGGTGATCAAGGAAAACCCGGGGCCACCGCCGCGGTGCGAGAGTGCCGGTTGCCACCAAGGTATGTTTAAGAGGGTGGTGTGCGCCGACGAGCGGTCGGCCTCGCTCTACAGGGCGGCAGTAGCGGTGGTCGGGGAGGTGTGGAAGGGAGCCAGACTCGAGGTTGTGGACAAGGGGGACCTTCCCTCGCGTCCGCGTGCTCGGGTCTGGCTTCCCTCGGCACCTTCCTCGCTGAGGGAGGTGGAAGACATCTTCCGTTACTGCAACCCGGACCTTCCAGCGCACAACTGGAAGGCAATCCGGTTTGAGAGTTCCGACGGTGACTTCCGGCAAGCGCTGATGTTGCTGAACACGGAATCTCTCAAGCCTCTCGCCGAAAAACAGGGAGTCATTTACTATGGCTTCGAGAAGGTAGTCATGAAGGTCTACCAGACCGACTCCAGGGTAGATGACGAGCCTGTTCCGGTTGCGCTGGCGGGCGAGAATACGAATGCGGAGGATGTCCCCGTAGGTATGGAGGTCGAATCTGTCATGTCGGACAGTGACAGCATGGCTGGCCCTCCTTCAACTGCGGGATCGGTCATCTCTGTTGGCCCGCTGTTCGACAGGGCGGAGGAGGAAATGCTCCTTGCGTCCGATGGGGATGGCGCCTGCGGAGGGGTGTTGGAGAGGATTCAGCTCTCTAAGGCGGCGTCAGCCAACCTCTTAATCCGCCTTGAGCAAGGTGGAGTTCATGTAGTCCTGATCCAGGAGCCGTGGCTGAGCAGCTGCAATAAGGTTTCTGGTATCGGGACGAGGGACTACAGACTGGTGGTGCAGCGGGACGCAGGTAGACCTCGATCCTGCATGCTCATCAGGAAGGAACTTAATGCTTTTATTCTGCCTCTTTTCAGCGATGGTGACATTGTGACGGTGAGCCTGGAGGGTGCAACCGGAGAACTGTGGTTGATCTCTGCGTATATGGCGCACGAGGACGGGGTGGAGCCACCTCCGCGCTTAATAAGGGATGCGGTGGCAGAAGCTAGACGCAGGAGGGTCCGCGTTGTTATTGGGTCTGACGCGAATTCCCACCATACGATTTGGGGCAGCTCAGACATCAACACTAGAGGTGAGTTACTCTTTAACTTTATTCTAAATGAAAATTTATGTATATGTAATAGGGGGGGCGACCCCACTTTTGTAACGGCAAGTAGGGAAGAGGTTTTGGATATCACGCTGGCCTCTTCTGATATAATGTCCCGTATATCTGGCTGGAGAGTCGTTAGTGACCACTCCTTCTCCGATCATCGGTGCATACAATTTGCTTTGGACGAAGCGCGTCCTAAGCACGAACCTTACAGGAATCTGAGGAGAACCAACTGGGACTCATACTGCAGAAGTCTGCAGGAAATGCTTCCGGTTGCGCCCGTGAGGGGCGGGACCTGGACTGAAAGCGAAATTGACGAATTAATTGGTGTGTTAACCACCTCATGTTAAAGGGGCCATTGATATGTCTTGTCCCCTGAGTTACCACAAAGGTAAGAGCAAACCGCTCTGGTGGTCGGAGGAGCTCTCCGATCTTAGGGCCTCGAGCAGAAGCCTTTTCAATAGGGCCAGGAAGAGTAAATTAGCCTCCGACTGGGCACTGTATAAGATTGGGCTTGGGATATATAAGTCCGAGATTAGGAAAGCGAAGAGGGCGTCGTGGAGACTGTTCTGCGAAAGCGTGGAGGGCAGTCAGGAGTGTTCAAGGTTTAGGCGAGTTCTCTCTGAGAATCCCGCTCCCCTGGGATACATCAGGGACGAGGGTGGCGGATGGGCAATGAGCAGCGAGAAGTCTCTTCGGATGCTCCTTGATGCTCATTTCCCCTGCAACGCAGATCCGGGGGGGATGCGGTTGGGGACGTCGATCCCCGAGATGAATGTCTCGGAAATCCTAACCGCTGATCGCCTTCTGTGGGCCATTAGGTCGTTCAAGCCCTTTAAGGCCCCGGGCCCCGATGGCATAATTCCGGCCCAACTGCAGAAGTCTGCAGAAGTGTCGTGCCGCTGGTTGATGCCCATTTTCGAGGGCTGTTTGGCTAACGGTCATGTTCCGGTGCCTTGGAGGGTGGTCAGAGTGGTATTCATTCCCAAGGCAGGTAAAGCCTCTCATGTATCATCTAGGGATTTCAGGCCGATAAGTCTCTCCTCGTTTCTTTTGAAGACGCTGGAGAGGCTGATCGATCTGCATTTAAGGAGCGGGATCCTCAGAGAGCGCCTTTCCTTGGATCAGCATGCTTATTGCAAGGGCAAATCTGTCGAAACGGCCTTACACACGGTCGTTGAAAATATAGAGCAATCCTTCTCGCAGAATGAGTTTGCGGTCGGTGCCTTCCTTGATATCGAGGGGGCTTTTAACAATGTTTTGCCTGAGGCTGTAGTTAACTCCCTAAATAAGCTAGGGGTCGGAGCCGACCTTGTCAGTTATATTTACCGCTTGCTTTGCAATTGAACTGTTGCGGCAGAGTGGGGCAGCGCTTCTATCCGGAGGAGTGTGAGTAGAGGTACCCCGCAAGGGGGAGTTCTCTCGCCGTTGCTTTGGGTCGTTGTAATCAATGTCCTGCTGGTGTCTCTGAAAAGAAGTGGCTGTCGGGTAGTTGCCTATGCCGATGATGTAGTATTGATAACAAAAGGAAAGTTTCCGGAAACACTGTTCGAGCTTATGCAGGGTTACTTGAGCTTGGTTGAGAACTGGGCGTTTAGCTGCGGGCTGGGTGTAAATCCTAGCAAAACGGAGCTTGTTCTCTTTACTAGAAGGTATAAGATACCGAATTGCCGTCTTCCCTCAATGGGTGGACTTCCTCTAAGGCTCTCTGACAGGGTGAAGTACTTGGGCTTGATCCTTGACAGTAAGCTTTCCTGGAGGCCTAACGTGGAGGAAAGTGTCAAGAAGGCTACAGTAGCACTGTATTGTTGCAGAGGGGCCATTGGCAAGCGCTGGGGTCTTTCGCCAAAGGTAGTGCATTGGCTTTACGAAACTATTATCAAGCCAATCTTATTATATGGGGTACTCGTCTGGTGGAACGCACTCGACAAGGCCTACATCGTCAAGCAGCTGGAGAAGGTGCAAAGAGCTGCCTTAATTGGAATCAGTGGGGCACTTCGAACCACACTTACTCTTGCGCTTAATGCCATGTTAAACGTTGTGCCTATAGATATAGCTGGCAGGGTTGCCGCTGCGCGTGCCGCAGTAAGGCTAAGAGGGGTGGGCTTCAAGTTCACCTCAAGCTATGGGCACTCCAGAATTCTAAGAGACATCGGGTTCCTACCGACTCGGACAGACCACTGCACGCCGGTTCTGGGTCCGAATGGATCTTATACCACCCACATCCCGGCGAGGGGAGATTGGGAGGGGTGCAGTATCTGGAATCGAGGACCTGTAAACTTATTTACAGATGAATCGAAGCTGGATGGGAAGGTTGGCGGAGGTGTCTTCTGCGAAGAGCTCTCCATCAACCTGAAATTTAGGCTACCTGATCACTGTAGTGTTTTCCAGGCTGAGGTGGCCGCGATAAAAGAGGCTTCGGATTGGTTGCTCTCTAGTGTAACATCTGTTAAGGAGGTAAATATTTATTCTGTCAGCCAAGCAGCCATTAGGGCTCTTGGCTCCCTGACGGTGCGTTCGAAAACGGTGAGGGAGTGTTTGACTTCCCTACCGACCGCGTCTGATTACTTTGCTATTAAGCTTATTTGGGTTCCAGGGCACAGCGAAATCGCTGGCAACTGCATGGCTGATGAGCTTGCAAGGCAGGGAACCCTCGAGGAATTACTTTCGGATAGGGAGGGTCTGGGGGCTCCCCTGACCTCGTGTGGTCTTCCTTTGGACAGATGGGCGTTTAGTCAGCTCAGCGAGCGCTGGGCGAAGACCTTGAAGTGCAAGGTGGCTAAGTCTTTCTACCCACGGGTGGACTGGGGGCGGTCTGGGGAGCTCTTGAGACTAAACAAGCTGCATCTCTCACTATTGGTGGGAGTGCTTACTGGTCACTGTGTGATTGGTAACCATGCTGTAAGGTTGAACGTTTCGGATAACCCTTACTGCACCAGCTGCATGGAGGATGATGAGGTGGAATCATCTCAACATCTGCTGCTCTGGTGCCCCACCTTTGCGAGCCTAAGGTTTAAACACCTTGGGTCGCACTTCTTTCACACTCCCGATCAGCTCTCGGGAGTGGACAACAGTCGACTGAAGAGCTTCGTTGTGAGCACGGAGCGTTTCTCCGGCAAAAAGCCATAGGTGTCGTCTTTCTCCCATAGCTTCCTCCCTCTTTCCCCTACCCTCCCTGCATCCCTTTCCCCTCCCCCTCTGAGGGCATCATAACGGACAGCTCAGTCGAGTCCAAGTGTGCCTCCACATGCGGAGGCAGCCCGCCTACCTAACCTAACCTAACCTGCATATTCTATTAGAGGGCTGCCACCTGTTTAAAAAGGTTAAAATCAGTTTAATTAACAAGTTAAACGAAATATTTTTATGTGGGTATGAAACAAGAGAGATTTCCGAAAGCTTTGATTTTAAAAGGGCTGCCACCTGTTTAGAAATTAAAAAAAAATTAATTAACAAGTTAAATGAAACATTTGAAATAGTTGAAAAAAGGCTTTATTTCGAAAATATTTTTGAACCACCTGTTGCCACCTGTTAAAGGTCAAATCAATTAAAGTAACAAGTTCAATAAAGCATTTTAATATGGATATCAAACTACGGCAATTTAAAAATACTTCATTTCGAAAATATTTTTGAAGATGGTTGCCACCTGTTCAAGAAGTTAAAATCAATTAAAATAGCAAATTATATCAAATATTTTAATATAAGAAATAGGTGTCAGGAAAGCTATATCCATTTCGAAATTATTTTTGGCGAACATTGCCACCAGTTTGGGAATTTAAAATCAATTTAATTCACAAGTAAAACGAAAATCTACTAATATTATAAATGTGAAAGTTTGTTAGCGCGTGTGGGAGTAAACTCGGCATAAAGATAGCTTTCGATCTAACTTACCATATAGCATATGTTTAAAAGGGTTGCCAACTGCTTAAAATTTAATTTAAAATCCAACCCTTTAAGAGTCTTATTAAAATGTATATAATATGGATATAAAATAAAAAAGGTTGGAAAAGGATTTATTTCGAAAATATTTTGGGGAGGGCTGCCACCTGTTGAAACGTTAAATTCAATTTAACGAAATGAATTAATATTTATGACAAACGAGAGTTTTTTTAAGAAAGCTTAAGTTAAAAGGGGAGTTCTGGCAATTCTAAAAAAAATCTCTCAATCACCACTCGTGGTGAAAAGGTATTTTTAGAGAAAGCTCGTGTATATCATTTAGCTCACGTCGCCCCAACAGTCGGAATGGCCGAGGGAAAAAAGCAGTGATATGCGTTTTGAGAGCTCCGGGCTCGAAAGCTCGGGCAGTGAATTTTTTCAATTAGGTGTTTAATTTTTAAAATCATTTAATTTTTATAAACTTATTTTATATCTATCAATTTTTTATTTTTTTTTAACGAACGATTATTCTTTAATTGCCTTCAATGATAAGAAACGCGTTTTATTTATTTTATAATTTTTTATTTATTTTTAATTAAATATTTTTATTTATATTTTGATATTTTTTATATTTAATTTTCTTTTTGGTTTTAGATTTTATTTTTTAAGAAGAAACATATACCTTTATTATTTCATTTAATTTTTAGGATCTTATATAATTTTTGTCTTTTTTTAATTATATTTGTTTTCAATTTCTAGACTTTGTTTTGAAAATCAAAATATTTTTTTACATTTAATTATTATATACTATTTTCTTCTTTTTTGATTTAATTTCTTTCGTTTTATTCACTTTTCTTTCGTTTTAAAAAGAAAACTACGGATTTTTAAATTTTTATTTAATTTTTTAAATATTTTTTTTTATTTATTTTTGCTTTATTTTGGTGTTTTTTATAAGTTCTTTTTAATTTAATTTAGGTTTTAAACGTTACGCCGAATTTCAGGCGGGCGGATCAGCGGGCAAGTGCTAGTTTTTCATATATGCAGAGGCATTATCTTAGAAGGCAGAGGCATTATCTTAGAAGGACATAAATAAACTTTTAATCCTGAAGATATTATCAAACAAGTGGCGCTGATGCCTTGACAAAAAGATTTTGCTGGGATTGAGTTTTGGGGTTTTGTTGCCATAGGCCTAAAGTTTTGACAAAATTAGTCAGTGGGACCAAATTAAATTAGAAAATTACTAAAACCAAAATGAAAAAAGGAATAACTTATAAAAAAGGATTACGGAAAGTTTTCTTCGGCCCATTAAAATCAAATAGGTAATCTAGGTGATTATTACTGATTTTATGATATTCTGTCGAGATCTAAGTATATATATATAACTTTCATTTTTTAGAGCCATCTTAACAGTGGAAGTCATTCCAATAGGTCAGAAGTAAAATTGCATAACAGCACAGATATACACACGGACTTTGTACAGAACCAACAAATCCGGCCAAAGTATCAAAGCTAATTTTACAGCTTCAAAACTGCAGCTTTAATATCAAGCTACTGGCAATTTCGGAGGCAAGCTGCGGCAAGGGTGCACGCTACCAGCAATTTCAAAAACGAGCCAAAACAGTAGCAGTGGCAAAGGCAACAGTACCAACAACAATAGCAACTACAGCAACCGGCACTGCAGCAGCAAAAAAAAAACGGAGTGCAATTAACTAAGCTAATTTTAACCTTGAACTTAAGCGTGCCTTAACCGTGACTGCGAGCTGTGGGTTGCGCATCGCCGCCGTCATTGCAGCCCAGAGGTTTAACGCTGTGGTGACTGTGATGGATTTTCCGCTGCGGAACATTGTGATTTTTGCACCTTCCGCACGATTAAGTTTAATTGCAGGTATATAAGTATGTGGCACAACAACAAAAAATATGTAAAAACAAAAACTGACGAGGAAAAAATTGGCAAAGACAAAGTGACTGTTGCTTATGCATACCCGTTAAAATATGTACATTAGACCGTACCGGAAAAAAAATTTCGCCGTACACCCCGGAGTGTTGAAAGTATTTTTTGCAGCACAATTTCGAAAAAAAGTTTTTTTGTCGCACGTAGGGGTCGTCTTTTTACATTTTTCATTATATCTTCATTCATACAGTGTTTTTATTTTTCCAAATACCTCCCTAACGTACCACCCTAATTTCAGTAAATTAAAGCTGGCCATAA
>NW_023461511.1:16805-25377 GCF_013731165.1 Rhagoletis pomonella
TACGGAGAACTTTTTTGTTTGCTTGTAAGATGGTGCGGCCTAATGTACATACATACTTACATATGTACATACATACACATGTATTAGCTGTATATTTACTAATGCGCTGCCATGCTTAATGCCCTTAAATATGTAAGCGCATTTGTGTCATTTGTTGAAGCCAAAACGGATGAACGGGCGGACGTATGGTCGTAACAATGAAGCACCTTTGATTTAATTAACTCCCATTTTAATTTAGTTTATTTGTTGTGTTAAACATTCTCTCTGCATATGAATATGCATTCATATTTGACTAAAGAACAAAAAGAAAAATAAAAGCAACACCGAATTGAAATGGAGCGACATAATATTTAATGTAATTTTATTTCATGACTAATAGGCCGGGCGGACCCACCTGGCAGCTCACCTTTTATGCTGATCGCATTTTTGTAGATCGCCTTTTATTTCGTTTCGCTTTTGTCGTATATTTGATGCATTTGAAACCCATAGGATACATAGAAAGGTCATTTAATATCGAACCTTTATACTAAGTTCAATATAAAAAAAACAAAAATATTTCTGGTTTCGATGCCAAAGTGATCCAGGGGAATGGGCGACATTGTTTAAAAATGTCACCTATGGGGTCGCAAAATCTACTTTGTATATAGCTTTAGATAGAGAATTTCTAAAAGAAATTAAAAATAAAATTCCAATGAAAAAAATTAACAACAGCGCCACCTAGCGGGTCCAAAAAAGTATCCGACCTTTCAAGCGAAGAGAATTTCAGTCGTTTTGTGCTCTACTTAAAAATTACTTGTTTAAATGTCTGATATTTTAATAATTGTCTTAATTGTTTTCATTATTTTTTACGCTCGTATAACCATGTTTTTATTTTCGCTGCGTAAACATTTCATAACTTGTATTTCAACTATATTACTGAAACTCTCAATACAAATTTTAAAAGGTAAATTCAGTGGCAACTCTTCCGAAAAATTTCTGTATCAACGTATTTTTCAACACTTCGTTTGAAAATATGTTTTAAATTCTTTATTTATTTAAATTTTCGTTCGTTCGTGTTTCGACTTTCGGATAAGTGGCAACCTCTCAAAAAAAAATATCTTAAAAAAGCTTTCTCAAACACTTTTCGTTTGGTACTCGTTTCATATATTTCATTTAATTTTTATATTTTTTGTGTTAACTCTTTATAAAAGTGGCAACACTATTGAAAAATATTTCCAAATCAAATTTTTCAAACAGTCGGCAACCCTCCTCAAAAATTTTAACGACAGTAATAATTAATTTATCTTATCAATTTACTAAAATGCATTTTTTAAACAGGTGGCAACTCAATTTTTTTTAAACCATCCGGGTATTATAGCGAACAACTAAAAAATAATTATTCAAATCGGTCAAGCAATTTATTTTTAAATATAAGATTACTTATTTTATGAGCAACAAGATGTAAGGCAAGGGAAGGGAATGCAAGGGCCCTGACCGAAGGACTAAATACATAAACTAAAACAATCTACCAAGTCCGCAAAGTGTTAGATAAATACATAGGTGAATAAAAGAGGAGGATGCACTGTGACCTTGAAATCTATTGTGGCCCTTTACTAATTACAATACCTCATTTATGTGCTCAGCATTTGGTCTAAAGTTTTATCTACTCAATACCTGGTGCCATGGTGCCTCCTTTGCTGAGTCACAAAAGATCGTTTGAGCAGATTTCTCTTAGCCTAAAGTGCCCCATAGACAAGTTAATAAAATGCCTGTATCATTTCTTTTGGCATGGCGAAGTCCCATGGTGCTTTTCCAGTGGAGTTTTCTCATTCTTTTTGCTCATTTCCCATGATCTTCCCTGACTATTTCGGGACCTACTGCAAGGAATGTAGGCTGCTGCCTTCCTAGCTAAGCCTTCCTCTAGCCAGTTTACTTGTGGCCTGATATGAATGGTATCGTATTCAGAAAAAGCGCGTTTATTTTCAGTGCGCTCAAGGACTAGAGATGGATTAATTTTATTTCAAAGGATAAGAGTGCCTTGAGTGCTGCCTGACTATCTCTCTTCTCTATGGTAGTTTCTCTTCATTATGGTAGTTTCTACTTTTGTACACAAACCAATTGCGCGGGACTCCAATCCAAAAATTCCCAGGAACGTTCCCATAGCCACAGATAATGTGACCAAAAATAACAGCATTAAAAAAATATAAATTTACCGATCCCTGCGAAAAATGGATTTATCCACTTTGATATGAAACATGGATATTTACATTTTGATATTTACATGAAATGAACAATAGTAACAGAAAAATATTGTCCAGGTTGACCTTGGACAACATGGAGGTTTCGTAGCAAATTAAAAATTTGGAGATTCATCGTTTCGCTGTTGTATTTTTATATTTTTTTATTTGTCAATCAGCTGATGCGAATACATACATAGATTATTTGGTAGCTGTAAACAAAATACAATTTCTCCTAAATTGGTGCAAAGAGGGTGCTAGATTTTTGTGAGGGCTTTCTTAAAGACTCAAGAAATATTTTCGTAAAAATCAAATGAGGGTACTCCGGGGTACTTTTTTTATCATCTACGGAATAACTATTTTCTAGTTAATTTTATAGAACTATATTTAATAACTACAATTTTAAAACTATTACACGTAAACTAATGAAAAAATAAAAACTTACTAGCATCAAGTCCTTCTGTAATATAAAAATTATTTTAAAAACTTACATCTACACATACTATAATTAATACAGGGATACCGCGTGTGACTGATTGATGTGCCTGCAGCACGATATGCATTCGGCAAGTTGCCGGTACTCTAGTAACAGAATGCAAAACAGTGCCGTATAACTACTACTGTCCCTTAGTTAGTCAAACATTAAGGAACGTTCATACGTATTTTTATAGATATTAAATATTGTGGCGAATACTGCGGCAACACAAAGCGAACAACGAGAAATAGGCAGATGTTCGAGGAACGACGTAGAATGTTCCACAAAGAGAAACGTCAAGTTTGATGAACACTGCGAACAGCGGGAGAAAGAGAATGAGCGATAAACTTCAGAATGTTCCAGAGTTGCCATAAGTGCCCGCGCAGGTATATAAGGGCGCCGCCACAGCGAGGTGAGTTAGTTACAAGTAAGCAAGCTACAAGTAAAGTGAGCGGAGAATTGAGTTGCGAATAAGCAAGCTATAAGTTTAATTGTGTTAACAAGTAGTAAAGCGTTGTTATTGCTTTAACAAGTATTGTAAAGTGTTTTTACTGTATTAGCAAGTATTGTAAATTGTTTGTTGTACAATAAAGTTAATTGTACTACAATTTGGTCATCGTTAGCATTTATTTAACAATCCAGCGATACGAGCCGAGAGATTTGGGAAATCCCTCAAGGTTTCAAAGATAATCGTAACAATTGGTGTCAGAAGTGGGATTGTTAAATAAATTCCCAAGGAGAAACTACTAAAAATGCGAAAATTCAGGACTTAAAAATTGAGGAGCTGAAACAGGAGTTGGAAAAGCGTAATTTGGCCACCTCCGGAAGAAAAGTGGAATTGTTATCCCGGTTGCGAGAGGCTATGGAAGCTGAAGGCATCGACGTGGACAAATACGACTTCCAAGGTAAACCCGACGATACATCCGCAAAGGACGAACAGAAGGTTGAAGAACAGCAAAAGGCTCCTTCGTCATCAACAGTTATGGACATGAACACGTTATTGGCTGCCATGTCACAGATGATGCAAGCACAGGATACACGCATGTCAGAGATGTCATCACAGCTGTCATCCCAGATGCAAACGCTGGAGACACGTATATCTTCAGAGGTATCAGCGCAGGTGTCATCCCGGCTAGAAGCTCAGCTACTGGCACAAGAGACACGTATATCATCCCAGCTAGAAGCACAGGATGCAAAAATTACACAAATACAGGACAAAATCGAAGAGAGACAGGAGAAAGTCGAGACAAAGGTAGAGGAGTTGGAAGGTCGTCTTCGTGATTTACAGTTGAATCGTCCAGCTACTTCGACGAGCGCACCCAAGGTAAAAACCCCATCCTTTGACGGCACGATTCCTTTCCAGGTCTTTAAGCTGCAGTTCGAGAAGACAGCTACAGCAAATAGTTGGAGTATGGAGGATAAATCCGCTGCTCTGTTCGTGGCATTAAAAGGACCTGCAGCGGAAATCTTGCAGACTATTCCCGACTATGAAAGGAACAGTTACGATGCGTTAATGGGTGCAGTGGAAAGACGTTATGGTAGCGAGCACCGGAGACAGATTTACCAGATGGAACTGGAGAATCGCTGCCGGAAATCCAACGAGACTTTACAGGAATTCGCCTCTGAGGTTGAAAGGTTGGCTCATTTGGCAATTGGAGATGCATCTGGTGAGCACCTCGAAAGAGTAAAAATCCAGAGGTTCATCAACGGAATGCGGGACGTGTATACCAAGCGAGAGACGTACGCGAATCCCAAGCCAACATTTGCTGAAACTGTCTCGTATGCTCAGACGCGTGAAATGGCGGCACTCCTAAGTAGACCAGCATACTCTGCACATCGCGTGGAAGTGGAAACACCGGACGAGACAAATGAAATGCTGAAGAAGATTATCCAACTGCTGGGCGAGAAAAAGCATGGCTCTGGCAAATGTTTTAAGTGTGGAAAGTCAGGCCACTTCGCCCGCGATTGCAGTGCAAGTTCCAGTGGGCTCAACAATTCAGCAGGACGCAAACGCAGGTCCAACTCCAATCAGTCGTTAAACTGAAACGAGCCAGCAGGAAGGGCCGCGTGCTGGCTCCAGAAGTTGAAGGGCCCATAATCTCCGTCTCCCAAATTGGCCGGAATGCGAGCAACCTCACTATTGGTGGATGTGTGAATGGGCAGGAGAGAGTACTGACAGTGGATACTGGAGCGACACATTCCATTATTCGACCGGATTTGGCCACTTTTTATGTGAAGCCACTACCTGGAGCAAAGCTGCAGACAGCAACTGGTGAATGCACGCAAGTGTTAGGAGAAGTACCATGTGAGGTAATAATCGACGATGTGGCCTCGTACACTAAGTTTATAGTGGCAGACATTGTGGATGAAGTCATCATCGGCGTGGATTTCTTACTTGGCCAAGGCATGAAGATTGACCTCCAGAGAATGATCCTGACAGATCGTCACAGGAAAGTGCCACTTAGGGTTGGTTACGACAGCCAGTGCTGCAGCAGACGGTTAGTCTTAGAGGAAGTGTCGAAAATTCCACCAGAAACGGAAGCGGTTAGTTGGGCGGAGGTTGGCAGTGATGGAGTGGTTTCGTCAGGAGAAGGAACCGGTTCACCGATACAGGAAAAGCGTGACGGTTCCGCTAGCTCAGTGAAGAAAAGGTCGCAACAAGGTAGTGGTCATGGCGAGCCAGGCAGTGTTTCCGGCAGGAGGAAAGCCACTGAACCACGTTGCAATGGTGATACGCCGGTGGCCGGAAATGGAAGCGGCTGTGAAAGCAGTAGGCGCGCTTTGAAGTGTCCCGGAAAAGGTGGCCGGCAAAGGCGAGCAGTTAAGCCGGAAGCTAAGGTTGGGATTATACATGTCCGGTCAATGAAGTTAGCATCGGCGAAAGAGCGAGATACGAAACGACGGCGGAAGTTTCAGCGTAAGGATCCGGATGTAGCAAGATGTGCTAAAGGCAGTGCAGCACGAAGGCGGGAGTCAGGGTGTCATGGACAGATGATGCGGCATAGATCTAGCGAAAAGGGTGCCAATGAGAAGAGACATGGTCTGGTCACCACCAGTGGCCGGCAGAAGCACGACCATGTGAGATGGTGCACCACCGGAGATAAGCTGGAAGCAATGTCCAGTAACGCATCGAGCCGAGAAGAGCTACAGGAAGGTGATTCGGTGTTGTTGCACATGCCGCAGCCGAAAAAAGGCTTCACCTCCGAACAACAGCGTAACTGGAAAGGTCCATATAGGATTGACAAACGGCTGAAGGACGCAGTGCATCGAATCCAGACAATGGGGAGACCGAGGACCAAGATGAAAGTGGCCCACTTGGAAAGACTTGCAGCGGTTGGAGCGGCAAGTGTGTCTGATCGGGACGATCAGACTTAGGTGGAGGGCAGTGTGGCGAATACTGCGGCAACACAAAGCGAACAACGAGAAATAGGCAGATGTTCGAGGAACGACGTAGAATGTTCCACAAAGAGAGACGTCAAGTTGGATGAACACTGCGAACAGCGGGAGAAAGAGAATGAGCGATAAACTTCAGAATGTTCTAGAGTTGCCATAAGTGCCCGCGCAGGTATATAAGGGCGCCGCCACAGCGAGGTGAGTTAGTTACAAGTCAGCAAGCTACAAGTAAAGTGAGCGGAGAATTGAGTTGCGAATAAGCAAGCTATAAGTTTAATTGTGTTAACAAGTAGTAAAGCGTTGTTATTGCTTTAACAAGTATTGTAAAGTGTTTTTACTGTATTTTGGCCTTATTCATAAAAAATAAAGTAGGTGTAAAGAGCTTTATAAAATGACGTTTTCATACATTTTTCAGTTTATAAACCTTTTTCAAAGCTACTTTATTTTTATGAATAAGGCCATTTTTTGACTGTAGATTTTTTTTATAAGCAAATATGGTACATTCAGTGATGTGTGTGTTTCGTAATATGTACCATATATATTTAGGACCAGATGAAGATGTCGTGCTGCAGCATTCGATTGAGGAGGCAAAGGGGTACCGCAGTTACTGCGTTGAGGGCTGCTCCCCCCATGACGACCAGACCCTATTTGGCTGCCCGAAGACGGAAGTTGCCTTCAATAATTGGGCCTTAGTTAGCAATTTGAAAGTGTCATTTCCGCCAAATACAAAAATTTGTATTTGCGAACGTCATTTTCATAATAGATATTTAACTAAAACTCGACTTTTAAAGGGGGCTTTTCCTCTATTCAATTTGCCACCTCAAATTCCGAGTGAGCCAAATAGCTGCTCCTCCGAATTAATCCTTCAGCCTGTTAAGCATGTTTACATGCCGATAAAGTCGGAAGGCGACTTGACACTCGAGCAATTCGAACAATTCTCTGA
Source organism: Rhagoletis pomonella (assembly GCF_013731165.1). Taxonomy (NCBI): domain Eukaryota; kingdom Metazoa; phylum Arthropoda; class Insecta; order Diptera; family Tephritidae; genus Rhagoletis; species Rhagoletis pomonella. The sequence goes on from NW_023461511.1 coordinate 23,833, forward strand.
TTTAGAAGTCAAAAGACAGCGTTTTGATGTTCGCGGCACTGAGGAGGGCCTTAGCAATGAACCTGGTTTTTGCGACCATGAGCCTTTCGCTCGGGCTGCGCGTATTTATCAGGGTAACGCGAGAAAGCAGGACATACGTATTGAAGAGTTGCAAAACGAAAACGTCGCGTTAAAGCAACAAATTGCTCGTTTGCAAACACACGCGATAATAGCTTCGCCCGATTGTAGCGATGACGCTTTAAATTTTGCTAGAATGATAGTACGGTCGGTTAGTTCCTACACGGACACGGAAAAAACTTTAGCTCAAAATATTAATTACATGTCGACTAAAGCCTATAATTTTATGCGCGATGACTTGAAGTTTTCACTTCCTCACAAAAAATTGCTTTGGCGATGGCGCCCTATTAAATATGTATCGCCGGGTATAGATTTTAAAGTAATAGAAAATTTAAAATATGTCGTTTCTGAAATGTCTCTAACCGAGCGGTTTTGCGAAATTTTATTCGACGAAATTTCTATTAAAAAAGATCTCGTTTATAATAAAAGTAGAGATATTATTGACGGTTTCGTGGATATTGGCGACGGTAATCGCGACGTCAATGTCGCCGACAAATGTTTTTTCATGGTGAAAGCCATCGCGGCGGATTGGAAATATGTCCTTTCCTATTATATGGTAAAAGGCGGTATGTCGGCTTCAAACTTTTAGAATCCTTAACGGAAAATATTAAAACGGTTGAAGGCCTCGGCTTAAGCGTCAAAGCCATCGTCTGCGATCAAGGCCCAACCAACGTTCGTCTTTTTAAACTTTTAAATGTCTCCACGGCAAGTCCGTTCTTTATTTTAAATTCAAATAAAATTCACTGTCTTTACGACTATTGCCACTTAATTAAATCGGTTCGGAAGAACTTATTAAAGCACGATTTGAAACCTGTCGATGGCATCGCGAGCGGTAAAGTCATTCGTCAATTATATTCGGTAGATAAAGCCAATGTAAACTTCAAGGTATGTCCTAAGCTTACAGCTTCGCATATTTACCCCAATAATTTTGAAAAAATAAGCGTATCCCGAGCGACGCAGCTATTGAGTAATTCGGTAGCTGCAGGCATTGATATGGCGCAGAAACAAGGGTTGCTAGGGTCTGATGAATACACCCTCAAATGTGCCAAGCCGACTCAGTTGTTTGTAAAGCGCATGAATGATTTGTTCGATGAGCTCGATTGTAAGAGATTAAATAATAAAAACCCATTGAAGGGTCCAATTTGGCGCGATTCTGTAGACAAGCTTAACAGGCTTAAGGACCACATTAAATTCATTTCGTCGATTCAACTTCCCAATAATATAAATTCCTTGTGTTTTGCTGGTTTTATTTTAACCATTAATTCTATGATTAATTTAAGTCAAGATATCTTTGAAAATTGCAAAGATTTAAATTTTATATTGTTGGGAAAATTGAATCAAGATGCCCTTGAGAACTTTTTTTATAGAATCCGCGCAACTAAGGGCATTAATACGCATCCATCGGGCCATGAAATTCAGTACATTGTT
>NW_023461512.1:0-25376 GCF_013731165.1 Rhagoletis pomonella
CTTGTTTGAGCAGTGGGACCACTCTCCCCACCTTCCAGATGTCTGTGGTGATGAGAGTGGCCATTGACAAGTTGAGGACCTCCGTTAGGTACGCTACCCCCGCAGGACCCAAATTTTTCAGCATCAGCATGCATATTCCGTCGGGACCCATGGCTTTGGAGGCTTTCGCCTTCCCGATGGCCACCTGAACTTCACCGCAAGTGAAAGCAAGGGGGCACAGGTTGTTGGCAGTTTGTGCAGCCTTCTGGTCACTCGACGCTTGGCTTTGTCCACCGGAGGATGCAGTTTGAACTGCCGGCTAAAAAAGCTCGCGCATCGCTTCGGGTCCAAAGAAGCATGGTCGCCGAAGGAAATTTCGACTCTGTCGTCGTGCTTCGTCGGATTGCATAGTGACCTCACGGTTGACCAAAGCTTGCTCACACCAGAGGTGAAGTTACAGGTCTTCAGATGCTCCTCCCATTTCTTCCGCTTATGTACGTTTACTAGTTGCCGAATCTCCGCGTTGAGATCCCTGATACGGGGATCTCCGGGATCGGCCTGATGAAGGCTATCACGCTCATCGGCTAGAACAGCCGCTTCGGCAGGGAAGTTTGGACGTGGGTCCGATATACATCCTGCCGGTATGAAGCGAGCTGCAGCAGCAGTGACAGCCCTGCGGAACTTACGTTCACCGAGATAGACGTCGGTTGGTGTGGGGAGCGCTGTGAAGGTGTTTGCGGTAAACTCCGCGTAACCTTTCCAATCAGCTTTAGAAAAGTTGATATAGGTCCGGTGTTTGGCGGCGGCAAAGTCGTTTGGTTTATCTATCGAGATGACTATGGGTAGGTGGTCTGATGCTAGAGTCAGCATAGGTCGCCATGTTATGCTGTTTATCAGACCAGCGCTGACTATGGTGATGTCTGGCGAGCTACTGCAGTTACCCATAATCCTGGTGGGTGCGTCGTCGTTCACTGTGCAGAATGTCGAATCATCTATCTGCTCAGCCAAGTCTGTTCCCCTACGATCGTTTGACAGGCTTGAGTGCCAAAGATCGTGGTGCGTGGTGATATCCTGCCGGGCAGCAGGTGACAGGGGCTATGTATATGTTAAATATTTCGAGCTCAACATCGCCTGACCGGATAGCGATGCCCTGACATTCTAGGGTGGTATCCCTGCGGTCGATGTCTGCTTCGATTAGACGATGTGCGTGATGAACGCTAAGCCACCACCATTATCTCGCTCGCGATCTCGACGGTGCACGTTGTACCCGGCGCAATTCAACAAAGTTGAATTGCTGTGCAAGTTCGTCTCTTGGACCGCAGCTATCAATATACCATGCCGACATATGAAGACGGTTATCTCCTCAATCTTGCTCTGTAGCCCGTTGCAGTTAAATTGAAGGAGCTTCATGTGGTTCGGGAGACGTGTCGTGATGTGGGGTGTAAGTGATATGTGTGTTCTTACCGCCGTTGGCTGTGTGCGCTGCTGTGATGGTTGCCGCCCTGTGGTGGTGGCGGGAAGCATCGCAGTTGAGGTCTGCGACCGAGCAGCGCAACACGGGCCCTCGAAGTTGCCCGTCCAATCTCTCGTGGTACGCAGACCTGAGCATGCCCTAAAGCGGCACCAGCCAAGGCAGGTGTTGCACTTGACTGATGTCACATTACGGAATATCCTGGTCTGACATACCGTGCAGATTGTAGGGGGAACCAGGAGTTGTTGGCGGCGGCGTGTGGGTGGTGGTGGGGTTGTGTGTGTTATGTGGTCTGTCGTGGCTGTGGTATGGTCAGTGGTATTATTGTGTTGTGGTGACTGTGTGAGGCGGCTCGGGCGGACTGAGGTTAGCCGTGGAGGCTGCTCTGTTTGAGCAACAGGGGGACACGTACGACGTGGTCCACTGTCGATGTGTCCGTAGTCCCGAGCAGACTCTGAGGTGACTCCACCCCTCGCAGGCATTACACTTGACTGAGGTGGAGTTGTGGTGTAATCGTCTCCGGCATACACAGCAGGTGTAGATTTCTGGGCCTGGGTTTGACTCGATGCCAGCCCTGAGTAGAAGAATACGTAGTGAATGTAGCCCTATGGATGGACAACTTCTGAGATACTTCGCCGACCTAAATGGGGTTAGATCGCCGAAACAACAGGCCTTGGTCGGGTAAAACCCGAGTCATTCCGGTACGTAGAACCGGCTGTCGTGGGAATGGGTAAGAATGGCTCATATGCAGTGGTGGAAAAATAAATAGGGACACGACATTTTAACAAATTTTTCCCTATTTTTCTTCAGTTTATTTAATATTTATTATTTTTTTATAAAAGTGTACTTCATTATCTAACAAAAACCATATAAATTCATATTTCAAAATTCTCCAAAATTGCTTCTAAATTTTCTACTTTTCAATCAGACTTTAAAGAATTTTTTTGAGTATGCAGTTTTATAGCCCATTTTAGTAGAAAAGGTTCAAGTTTAAAGTTTCTAAGAAATCGCGTTGATTTTTGATAATTTTTATTCTGAATGTATTACGCACTTCTTTCCATACAAAAGAAATTGTCGAACATACTTTTTATGGAAGAAAATGCGTTAAAAATAATTGCCAAATCAACGGGATTTTTTAGTAACATAGAACTTACACTTTATTCTACCAAAATTTAATGGGCCATAGAACCGCGTACTTAACAAATTTCTAAAAAATTTGATTAAAAAGTTGCAAGTTTGCGAAATCCTGGCTTCGCCACTGATCGAACCCAAAAGTATTCTTTACCTTTAGCTCTAAACTTATGATTTTCTTTTTTATTTAGACCAATAGCTAAAGACCCTATTACTTAAAAATAAAAATAACTGTTGGTTTTCTTCCTAACAAAACTTCGTAGAAATACGGCGGTGGAAATGGCCTCCGCCCAAAAACCCTCTTCAATTCCTGCATGAACCAACATACATCGCGCCATTTCAACTAAAGTCATATTCGCTCGCTGAGCTACACCATCTTGCTGAGGTGTATATGATACAGTAAGTTGTCGCTTAATACTGTAATTATCAAAATCTCGGTTTACAACTTCACGGCCCTTATCGCTACGAATAGCTTTTATCCTCTTCCCGGTTTGGCATTTCACCATGGCTTTAAAGTATTTAAATTTTTGAAAAACTTCGTCCTTCGTTTTTAGAAAATATACGAAAATGTATCTTGACTTGTCGTCAATAAAAGTTAGGAAATTTTTTGAACCACCAATTGAAAAGATCTTTAGATATAGTGTTGGATACACTAGGAAATGGTTGCGTGTAGGGATGGCAAAAAAATAAAATAATCGATAAATTAATCATATGATTAATAACAAACCAAAAAAATTAATTGCAATTATTGAGAAATAATCGATTAATCGAATTTGTAAACGCACTTTTTTACAGTTAGTATACACAAAAACATTTTTCCATACACAATTTCTAATCCTCTTGTAAATTACCCTTAAGTAAAATAAAACGAGTGTTTTTAGCGCCGATAATTATTTATTATTTATCCATGATTAGAAAACGAAAGTTTTGATAAGCGTTTCGTTGAAAAGCGGTTGCGTTTCTCGGTGGCTGGAGCACCAGGTTTAAAAAAAATGCACTTAGCAGGCACCGAGGTACCAATTAAATTACGGTATTTTTTCAAAAGTCCGTAAAGTTTTGGCTAAACAGTGTCGATGATATTCTGCTTTAGTTCTAGGACTTAAAAATTTAAATAAAAGCTCATTTAATCTTGTGGGTGACCCAAATCATCATCTTTTCGCCTTCGTTTGTGTACAAGAGATTTATGAGGGTCCAAATACGTTTCCATAAGATCATCTGCGAACATTATTTCATTTCGCGAGAACTTCATTAGTGAGGACAATGATAACGGATCTTGGAAATTATTTTTTTAACCTTGGGTGGAGTAAAGTTGATGTAGCTAGCAAAAGAAAGAATGTTCGATGGAGCCAAATCTTTTGTTCGACCAGATTCATTGCCAATATTTTAATTATTTGTTCGCGACCGCAATGCCCAAGCGGAATCACCTGGCTTAAAGTTGTTCGTTTTTCGCCACAGTACAATTACTGCCATTGCCTCTAAAATACTTAATATTTCTATTATAATATCTTTTTCTAGTGAAGTTATGTACCATTACCGGAGATTCAGAGCTGTCTAGCAACATTTGGCTGATGTATGAACTTAGTTTTATAAACCGTTCAAGCATATCGAATTCTACCTTGTTTTTACGTTTACTATTGATTTTAGCATTTTCCCTTCACTCACACCTGCCAAAGCTTGCATTCTGCGAAGAGTATCATTTGCTGTGTATACATCTTTGGTTTCAGTAGAGGTAAAATTTGCGAAGCTGTAACGCATATCCCAGCAGAAAATTTCGGCTTAGCATATGTATTTCAGCATAAAATTTTTAATTTCATTAGAAGCACCCTGTGTTTACTTGCTATTGCAAATGGTTGCATACATTTAGGCTTATGCAGAGTAAGAGGAAATGCGGTACAAATGATTATTATTTCCGATTATGCAAACACCGCGCATGCATAAGGCTATGTACAGATATGTATACATACTTAAGTTCGCATGTACATACATATGCAGTGTTGCCGTTTTAGTAAAACATACTTTTTAGGCACGTAAATTTAAAATTGCCCCTAGCCCTTTTTTAGCCCTTTGGAAAATTTATTCATACTTGACATGAAAAAGTTGTAGGTACATGTATGCTTAATATGATCTAATTTTTTTCATTTATTTATGTATGAGATGAATTTTTAAACTAAGAAAGACTCTGATATATATACAATGTATATTATACATATATGTATGTGTGTATATGTATTGTATGTTCCTTACGTTTTATACAAACTATAAAAGTGTTAGGGCCGTTAACTTATTTATTAACGATATAACTATATTTTAAAATAGATAAATTTACGGCCCCAAATGTGCTTAATGTGTTAAAGGGCCCATGGATGATACCAGCATGCTGGCGCCTTCTAATGTTGGTGCCAGCTGATTGACCGTGTATGTTCTTGTGGTATGCTTGTACCGGCTGCTGGTGTGACATCAAAAACGCTTCGAAAATTTTATGATTGTACCACCATGCTGGTGTCGCGAATGGTGGTGAAATTAGCTCCTTTTTTAAGTATTTTACCGAAAATTTCTTGCACTATATGAGTCAAAGCCGTGTCTATGGAAAAATTGTTAGATTTCGGCTCTAATCACTTCGGTATTTTTTGGACCTTGTTGCTTTTTTGGGTAGCAGATTATGAGCGCAGGGTGCGCAAGATAGGTTATAATAATTCCGTCTAAATAAAAGACGAGGTTTAATTTTAAGTATAAAATAAATTTAATGAATTCACGAACAGTTTACAATTCAATGGGGATCTTTCACTGTAAGATACGCCTGAATGGCTTTAAGTGGACAAAATCGAAAATACGAAAAGAAAAGTGCGATGTGGCGGTGGCGGTGCTCGTAGTAAGAAGTAGGTTAAAGATTTTAAAATGCGGGAACGGATCACCCCGTGGGGCCGCTTACGACCACAGTTACTATGACATTTACATAAAAAGTTAATTCACAATGGTTTAAAAACATAGCCTTGCCAGCCGCACGCAGAATATACAAAAAACCAGGAACATTGGTATGAAATCGCCGGCCCGCCTGACCGGTGCAAGGTACAGCAACTCTTGCAGATTCTCAAAGGTCACTCTAGCCGTGTCCAGTAAATCACGGATGCGCCGTTGAACAGTAGTGCGGCCGCCTTGGGTCGGCTTCCCAGGTGTTTTGACCACGCAGCTGGCGAGTTTCGGTCATCCACAGCGGACTTGCGTACGTCAGTGGTTCCGGCGATTGCATTCCGGTGGCGGTGACGTTTGGTGATGAAGCATTGTGTGGTGGGCCTTCCCACACCGATGGCAGCTATCCGCTGAAGTGCATGCGCCAGTTATGTGCGAGGTCGCCAAACAGTCAATGCAGTACTTATGGAGTCGTGCGGACTCGAACCGCTCGTCGGGCGTCATAGTTTGGAAGGCGTGGAAAAACCTCAACGGGTGATGGCGGCAGCACAGCCGGCACTGATTGAGCTCCATGACGTGCCTGTCCATCTGTGGAGAAAAATTCGAAGAGGCAATTAGGTACATGGCATTTTGTAATGAACTGGGATGTGTATGGTTAATAGAAATTGTGAAAGCATGAAGGGCGGATGGAAAAACTCTACAAAGGGGGCAGTAAACACAGCTTTACAACATTGCGCGTGATGGTTCCTGCTTGGGTGTGAATATCCGCTACACGAACATTTTGAAGCTCTTTACAGCAGCCTCCCAGAGACCCCCCATATGAGGAATAATAAATAAATAAGCGAATAAATTGCCATGAGAATCCGTGGGTTGCGTATTTTTCGGCGATATCAGTAGCCGCTTCTTTAAGAAACTGGGAGAATTCTCTTTGCAGCGTTCGTTGCGCACCTACGAAAGTCTTTTCGTTGTCGGACATGATTTTGTGGGGGATTCCACGGCGGCCGACAAATCGGACAAAAGCTGCCTTGAACGCTTCAGTGGTCAGATTTGAGCATAACTCTAAGGGCACTGCTTTGGTGGAGAAGCACACAAAAACACACACATACGCCCTTGCGTGGAGAACTCGTCGGAGGGTAGATGTTTTCACAAGAAGTGGTCCAGCAAAGTCAACACCTGTGGTATGAAAGGGGAGGGTGTAGGTGGACCATTCAGGAGGCAGCGCGGCCATTATCTGTGAACGCATCTTTTGTTTAAAATTGTGCAGACCTTGCACTGAAAGATGCATTTTTTTATCTTCTGTTTCAACCTGGGGATATAATATTCTTGCTGCACTATTCGACTCATGAGCTGTTTGTGAGCGTGGAGAAGAGTGGTATGGAGGAAGTCGATCAGCAGAGAACAGAGCTTTGAACTTTCTGGAACTATAATCGCGTAACGTACAATGTAACTGAGAGCAGCGTACGCTAAACGTCCATTCACGTGCATAATTCCAGCTCGATCCACCATCGGATTCAGATTCAGTAAAGGTCTTTTTTTGCTAATAGATTTCCCTGCATTTAATGACCTGATTTCGTTGACATAGTACTGGCTTTGAGTATGACCGATAATACCTAATTTGGCTTGGTTTATTTCCTCGTGCGTTAGGGGGAGAGAAGTGGGTACCGGTTGCTTTCTAGCTGCGTTTATAAACCGATACATAAACGCTATTACTCGCAACGCTCGAGCAAAGGAGGAGGAACACTCAAGTATATCAACAGATTCAATCGAATGCATTGATTCAATCCGTCGTTGTTCCGGGGGTGACGAATGTGGAGATGAGTTTTTTGGCCACGACGTGGGAAGTTTCTGTAGCCATTCCACCATAATTCGCGTGTCGCAAGATCTTGGGGATGGCATCCGCGGGTGCCGAGATCGGCAGGATTCTCTGCAACAGGTACATGCCACCAAGTGGCACTGCTCACATTTTGGAGTATGAGCGAAATTCTATTGGCGACATACGTTTTCCAATGGAAGAATCTGACCAGAGGCACAAACAAGGCAGGTAAATCTAGGTGGGAGTGAATTGATGAACCAGCTTGGAGAGTAGGACGGCTTCACAGAACTCAAGGCTGGGGAGGCTGACTGTTTGGTTTGCAGGGGGGCTTCCTTACTTTTAGCTGCGAGTATGTGTGACGAGAAGGAGTTTTCATCAATTAGTACTCGGAGGTAGAGACAGGCGCAATAGGCTTTTTCAGAGGCGTCTGAAAACCCATGTACTTGTACACGGTGAGTAGGGGAGAATTGCACCCAGCGGGGAATAACAATTTCATTAATTGCGGGGAGATTTTCGCGCAGAGGGTTCCATTTTTGGAAAGCGCCGGGCATTACGTGCTCCTCCCATTCGGTTCCTTCCATCCATAATTGCTGAAGGAACATTTTTGCGGAAATCATTATTGGCGTTAGCCATCCTGCCGGGTCAAAAAAGTCCGTTAGCGCGTTCCATTTTATGCCTAGAGTTTTTGTAGACCTAGTGTCCTGAAACTGGAGAAAATCAACATCAAGGACCTCGGAATCTGGGACTGATTCCAGGATTTTTGGGTGATTTGAGGTGATTTTTCGTAGTGGAAAGCCTGCAGATTTTAGGGCATCTTTAACTTGGGTTAGTGAGCTTATAGTGGACTGTATATTGTGCCCACCTGAGAGAATATCGTCCACGTATGTTTCACGTAGGAGGATATTGTTGACGAGTGGGAATTCATCTTGACAATCCTGCGATAACTGATGAAGCGTCCGGACTGCAAGATAGGGAGCGCAATTGACGGTTTTCAGCTTTTCAGGGCTTGTTTGGGGACCTACGAAAGACGATTCTTTGGAAGTCTTGATATTCCTTGTGGGCGAGAATTTGGCGATACATCTTTTCGATTTCGTCATTAAAAACGAACTTGTAGAGGCGCCATCGGAGAATGAAGAGCATCAAGTCGTTTTGAAGGGTTTGTCAGTCTATAGTACGTCGTTCAATGAGTTTCCAGTGTGGGATATTCTGGAAGCATTGAAGACTACGCGTACTTTTGTTGTGCTGTCAGGTTTCATGACAGCGTGATACGGTAAATAACAGGAGAAGTATCTACCGTCATTGATGACTTCTTGGGATGAGGTGGGCTCCATGTGGTCCACGGTGACATATTCTTCTAGAACTTCTGAGTACCTTTTGCGAAGCTCGGGTTTTTTTCTCCAGAGTTCTTTCGATGCTGATGTACTGCTGCTGCGCTTCTAGTCGAGAGTGACCTAGAGCCGTGGTGGAATTCGGGTTTAATGGGTGGTTTCACCATGTATCGTCCATTTGCCTGCCGGATTGTTGTGCGTCGATACAGGTCCTCACAGAAGTCCTCTTCACCTGAACGGGGCTGAGTACAGCTACTTGCTCCTGTTCCCAAAAGTTCTTCAGCAGTGAGTTTAACGATTCATCCTGGGGTCTGTTACCTGGGTGGTAAAGGTGAAGATCCTCTCCTGGATTGGGCCGCTCAGAATCCATCCAAATATCGTGTTCTGCGTTATGAGACCTCCGCTTATGTTTTGTTGCAGCCCTTGTAGGAGAATTCTGGGGATTAGGTCTCTGCCGATTACCATATCTATTTTATTTGGGGTGAAACAGTTGGGATCGGCGAGCCTTAATCGTTTTATATCTTCTAAGTTAATAAGATAGATATTTGAGGTAGGGAAAAATGCGTCCATTGGGGCAAAATAATGGCTTGGGTCTTTATTTTCTGGGCTCGATCTGCTGTGCAGAGTGTGATTTCGCACATTTTCTTAGAATTTTGCACCACAATTCCACCCATGCCAGAAATCTCGAATGGAGCATCTGTAATAGGTAAGCGCAAGAGTTTTTGTGGCCGGAATGATACCTTCATGAGCCTTGATCCACCAGAGCGCCTATATTATGATATTCGCCATCACAATATATAGGTACTATCGCCGTTGGGAGGAGAGTTGTGACGTTAGTTCTCGCAAAATGGAACGACACTTTTTTTACGTCGTTTTTCTCAAGGGGTGGGTGCGTCACATATTTTGAGCAAGTCGGCCCTTCTGTATCGGTATTAGTCTGAGTAGCCAATTTACTCGTTGTTCCTGGAGTTTCGAATTGGGTTTGGGTTGTTGCGTCTTCTGTGGGATGTGTAATAGAGAGTAATGTCTTCTTTGACAGTAAACACAAGTGAAGTTACTTGTACAATCACTTTTTAAATGGGAGTAAGAGAGACAATTTTCACAACAATTGTTCTCTCTTACGAATCGTATGCGTTCAGAAACGGTTAGTGCTTTGAATTTCACACACGCCTTCGTGGGATGCCTTGAATTGCATAGTTTGCATGAGATCGGCTGATTAAGTTCAGTATGGAAATTTTGTGTTCTGTTTTTATTAATGAACGTAGAGTTTCGGTTCATTATTTTGGGGGTAAAATTCGGGGTAGGGGGTTTTGGTTGTCTTGGCCGATATGCATGTAGTCTTTCTACTGCTTCGTACCGGCTTGTGATGAATTGGTTCATATCTGCCCAAAGTGGTAACTCTTTCCGTGAGCTGAGTGATTGCTCCCATAGAGATAGAGTTTCACTGGGTAGTTTTGAAGAGCATAAATATACAAGGATGGGGTCCCAATTGCTGGCCGGGATTCTTTTTGCTGAGAGAGTTGAGAGGCAATTGTTGAGGGTGGATTGAATTTTATGGCTTTTCTCACCATTTTCTGTATACATGGGGGGGGGGGGGGGGGGGAGGGGGATATTCAATAGAGCTTTTAATTGGTTGTCCACCAATATCCTATGGTTTTCGTACCGTCACTTTAAGGTATCCCAGGCTAGTTAAAAATTATCGTCAGTGAGAGGGAATTGTTTGACTATTTGTCCTGCCTGACTTCTGGTTCTTTGCCTTATATGGTATAGTTTCTGAGCTGGGGTTAGTTTGGGGGAACATATCTCTGAACGCCGGCCAGTCTTCGCACCCACTGTGGAAAATTTCTGTGTCGCACAGTGGTACCTTGAGGAATACTTCTTGGGAATTCGAAGTTGGGGTGGAATTTGTGGTGCGAATGGTGTTTTCTTGGGACTGGGAATTTGCCCCGAGAAGCTGTAAGCCGTCTAAGATTTGCGTCTTACAGTTCTCATAACTTTCTGAGCATTTACTATATTTCCGCTCGATGGATCCGCTAGATTCCGCGAAGTACTCAGAGTGGGATACTGCTCTATATGAGGTTATGAGGGCAACCCATAGCTTGTCAAGTTGCTGTAGCTTAACATTTAAGAGCGTTTGGGTGTGCTCGCTTATAAGGGTGCTGGACCATTTTGAATAAAATGACTCTAGCCTATTGCTATCAAAAATGAAGTCCTGAAGGCTTGAGTCAGAAGCAGTGGGAGATTTCTTTTCCATTTTGGGTTCTAAAGAGGTAGTTGGGGGAATTCGGGGTGAGACGGGTGTGGAAGGGTAAAAAATGTGAAAATCCCTTTATCTTGGCTCCAGATACCAAGATGTAGCTAGCAACTTATTGTTTTTCAATTTAAAATATTTATTTGCGCTTTTTTTTTGTTTAACAACTTTTCTTGTGTGGTGTTATTTTTATGAGCTCTACTGTATCTGTTTCGGCGTTATTTTCTTGAGCTCTACTGTATATTGTCTCAACGCGTCTGAGCACAATAGTACCTATGTATGTGCAATTGTTTTAGCTGCACTGCCAGCGCAAAGTGGTTTAAAAACTAGAGAAACGAATGAAAGGAAAATAAATATCGGCTAGCGGGAATGTGTATGTGTACACAAGTAAATGTGTATACCGTTTATGTGTTCAGCGCGAGTAAATGTATGTATGTATATAATGATGTATACCAGCAAGCGGTGGCGCCAAATTGCAAAGTATAACCCTCGGTCAACTTGTAGCCGTGTGAATATCTATGGCATAAGTGGAAAAAGGAGAAAAGGTAGCGCAATTTTGTGTGTGCCTCTAATGGGTATTGCGAATATACACGTACGCCATGTACATAAATAATATTACAAGTCTTTCCGCATATATGCATGTATGTATATGACTTAGCGGATTCTTATTATTTCTGAGTTAGGAGTGAATGTACATATGTACATATGCATATAAATTCGAGAGTATGTATAATTGTATATGCCGACTTCGCTGACACCTGTTGCAGCAGTTGAAGAGGTAAGTTGTTTGCACTTGCCGTATATGGATGCCGCTAAGCATGTACATACATATGTGTATGTATATACATATGGGTGAATATTATAGAGGGCACTTACTTGGATAGCTGATTTTTGTCTTTTTTGGGGGGGAACTGTACCTTCTGCTTTCGGAATCCGTTTACCTCCAGATATCTTAAATTGTGTGGCGATAGTGATGTAGCTGTTTTCTGCTTGGCCCGTTAGTGCTGAGTCGAGCGTTTGGTTTCCGTTAACCCTTCCGATACTTGTATCAATGTCTCCTGAATTACTTTTTGTTCGAAAAAGTTATCTGTAGTTAGTTTCCTTTAAGATTTAGGTATGCATATGCTTTTTTTGTTTTATTTTATTTTTTTGCCTAAAATTTCAGTGTTTCCGTCTGTTTTGTTTTTCGCTTTTATTTGTTGAGACCAAATGTAATCGTTACACTTTTTTATACGCACTCTGATGCTCTTTGTGTATTTTTCCCTCAAATTTGTGTTTTTTTGTAAGAAATTTAGTGAAATTTGTGTTACGTTTTGTACACACCCTAATTGTCGCGTTTATTGCCAGGGCTTTAACTTCACCACACTTTATGATTTATTTTATTCAAGTGGTTGGCGCAAACTAATTTGCTAATGCTTAATTAGCCCACCTTTTGTAAAAAATTACCAGTCTAATTTGTTTCCTTTTTCGTGCCCGCACACTCTAATGCAGTGCTTTTGCATGCAGACGAGGTTTGGTTTTAAGTATACAATAAATTTAATGAATTCACGAACGGTTTACAATAAATAAGTGGACAAAATCGAAAATGCGAAAAGAAAAGTGCGATGCGGCGGCGGCGGTGGCCGTACAAGGATCACCCCGTGGGGCCGCTTGCGCCTACAGTTACTATGACATTTACATATAAAGTTAATTCACAATGGTGTAAAAACATAGCCTTGCCAGCAGGATATATAAAAAACCATGAACATTGGTATGAAATCAATTTAGTTTTAGTCAAATACAATTAGATTGGGACCCATGTCCTCGACAGACCTCATATGTAGAAAAATAAATATTGTACCAGCAAGCTGGTATGTTATATGCTTCGAGCCTCATGGTACTTGATGGTGCCAGCAAGCTGGTGTCGTATATTTGCCCTTTTATATATATGTGACCTGGTCTACGAAAAGGGAGCTTACGTGCGAAAACTAGTTTTCTGTGAAAAAGCTGTTAAAAGTAAGGAACTCGTTTCGTCAGTTTCTCATTATCTCGTTAATTGTTCTCCGCGCCGGACGTCCAGTAAGTGTTGTTGTTGGTCCAGTAAGTGTTGTTGTTGGTCGGAATATTATTATAGTTCATAGCTTATAATTCAATGTATTTTGTTCATTACCAATAAATTATATTTTGTCGTATTTTTACTCTTCTTTCTCTACATTTTTAGTACACTTCTAAGCAAGTTAGGATTTTCTGCTTTTCACCACGTGAAAAAGCATCTCATCTTCCATCCGAATCAACCAAAAAGTGAAAATTGATTTTTTGACACCTAAGCCCCCTTTCCGTAGACCAGGTCACATATGTACATATATGTGTAAAAAAGTTTAGCTACCATTTTTAGCCACAATGATTTTTTGTATCTCTTTTTAGCCCCTATTTTAAAGGAATTTGGCTACCACTAAAAATGATTCGCGGCAACACTGTACATTTTTTTTTTTTTAAGTAGGGGGAAGCATCGAAAGCCGGAGTGCGAGACTTTAACCCGCTAAACCTAACCTACTCCCTCACATAATCACTCGTATGGGACCACCGATTAAGCATTACTTCATAGGAGTGATATAGGACAATTAAGTCCCCTCAGTATAACGGGCGGACTAACGCCTAAGATTATCTGTGTGTCGTAATTCAGTCATAATTATTGCTGACGCATTGCAGACAGCTTTCCAATTTTCAGAGGACTGGCACATATGTGCAGTCAAATTTTCCACCGTGAGCCTACCTTCCAGTGCATTTTCTAAGCTATTTCCAACATATGAGAAACGTGGGCATGAGAACATAACGTGCTCCGCATTTTCTACGACTTGAGGGCAAGTCGGACAGTATGGACTAGTGTCGTGTCGGAATCTGTATAGGTAATCCCTAAAGCAACCGTGACCGGGTCCCCGTGTCTCCTATTTGTCCAGTTGTCGACACTGGGTATCAGTCTGTGTGTCCACCGACCCTTTGACGAGGTTTCCCAACGCTGCTGCCACGTTAGGATGCTCTTATTTTTTTTCTACTGCGGTTTTAATATTCGTCAGCGGCTTTTTTATATGGTAGAGGCGGGTTGCTTCGCTTGCTTGGATATCAATTGGTGCCATGCTAGCAAGCACTTCTGCGGCATCACTGGAGACTGTTCGAAAAGCACTTATGACTCGTAGAGCCGCTAGCCTGTGCACAGCGTGTTTGTCTTTCGCATACGCTTTAATATTTAATGCTTCTACCCATACTGGCGCAGCGTACGGAATTAGCGAATTCAAGACCCGCGCAATTAAATGCCGGCGGCTGGAGCGCACACATCCGTTATTTGCCATCATTCGTGAAAAGGCTTTGAACTTTTGAATGGTTTTCTAACTAAACATTTTAAAAATGAGCTTCTATTATAATTATGCACGTTTAAATTTCTGAAGTAGGAAAGCTTTGAGACAGGGTCACCAAAATAATTTTTTTTCTATGCCAACATATGAGATGTTGTATTGCATTTGGCGGATGCGAGGTATTGCGCGCCAAGCGACGATATATACATACGTGCCCTAAACGTCAAAAATATGTAAGCGATTTTTTTTTTAATTTTTAATTTAGAAGCAGAAATGCATCTAGATGCTCTAGGAACATTTCTGCCTCAAAAAGAAAATTTTGAAAAAAATGTTGCTTAAATCTTTTTGGCGGTGGGCTCGATATGTGAAAATTACGTGATTGACGATAAAGCTAACTCACGCACGCTCACGCCATCCAAAATTTAAGTCCCGCACAATCCCGGAAGTTACGTGACTTTTCTCTCCAAACCACTCACGCTCACGTGTTTTGCCCATCTCTAATTCAGACAAAGAAAAATATTTTCATTACATGAGTGATCTACAAGGAAAATACAATGATTGAAAATAGAATAATTCAAACAAGTATTTTGTGTTACAAGTACTTTCAACAAGCTTCTTCAACACAATATTAGTAATATTATAAACAAATTATTCTAATCCCAAAAGTTTAACAAATGTCAGATGTTTGTTCAGATATTTCTGTGTTTCATTATCTGCAACATACACTGGTACATAATGAATTGTAATTTGTTTACTATTTAAAACCTCTCGTATGTGATGATATTTTATATCAATATGCTTGCAGCGCACGTGATATACAGGATTCTTAACTAATTGTTGTGCACTAAGGTTATCACCGTTTAGTTTGATAGGGTCATTGTTTGTTTCAATTCCAATTTCTTGCATAAGTTTTCTTAAATATGTGGCTTCTTTTGCTGCCGCGGATAGCGCCATATATTCTGCTTCTGTACTGCTGAGTGCAACAGTGCTTTGCTTCTTCGATTGCCACGAGAAAACATTGTCTGCTAAAATGAAAGCATAGCCCGTATACGACTCTCTGTATGTAGTGTCGCCACCCCAATCAGCATCTGCATAGCATTCAATCGGCTTTCCTGTTTTGAAATAATGTAATTTACAAGTAATTTTTAAGCAAAAAACAAAACCGACCTCAATTCTCATATAAAAGTTTAAGATTATCGTTAATTTCTTCAATTATCGGATCTAAACAAAATTGTATGGGACCACCCTTAAGATGAATTATCGAAATCGGTTAACGTGGTCCAAAGTTATATGGTAACATACATAAAAAAAAATATTCCGACGAACTGATAACCTCCTCGTTTTTTTGAAGTAGGTTAATAATTACTCGTTCGGCTCCTGTCTCGTGTTCGATGTGTGCATCTTTGTTGCGTTGTGATAATTTAGACACAGCATGTAAAATGTCGGGTCTTATGGAAATTGCTAAATACATAAGCGAACCAATAAGCAACTGATATTGAGTTTGATCAACTTTTTTGCAATTTTCTTTATTACATTTAACTTGAAATTTTGCCTCGAGTGGAGTTGCAACTGGCCTACAATTAATCATACCATGTTGTTTCAAAAGTTCATTTATATAATTTGATTGGCTGACTGTAATTGCTCCTGTTTCACCATTGTGCTCAAATGCCATTCCCAAAAAATTACACAATGGTTCTTTATCAACCACTTTAAATTCACTTTCAATCTTCCTTTTATTTTCAATTAAAACTGTTTTATTTGTTGAAGCAAGCATAATGTCATCAAAGTAAACAGCAATTATATTGAAACATCCGTTTGAGTGATTGGTGTAAACACATGGTTCACTGGAACATGGCGAAAAACCAATTTTCTTCAAAATGCAATCGAGCTTTGAGTTCCAATCCCTACCTGACTGCTTGAGTCCATATAAAGACTTGTTGAGTTTGAGTACGTGATTTGGGAAATTTGTATCAACAAAATGTTCTGGTTGTTTCATGTAAACTGTATCATGAAAGTCTCAATAAAAATAAGCTGTTGTAACATCCATCTAATGTAAATGCATTTGATGCTCTACTGCTAATGCAATTATCATCCAAAAGGCTGGTTTTCATTATGTCAAATTCAGTGGCATTTGTCGTCAAATAAGTGAAAACGCATTGTCAAATGGGATCAAAAAGCGGTTTATCGATTGATTTCGATCATGATGGGTCTTAAGTCGCGTACATGCGCTGCTAAATCGGCTATCTGTCAGCTTTTGGCCCATAATATTATCGGTAAAGGTATAGATAAAGGAGATAAAGTTGGGTCAAAATATGTTGCCAAATTTTGGCGTCAAAATATGACATAGTGAAAACCAGTATAAAGGATTTCGCAGCTTAAAACTGGCGAAAAAGATTCTTGGTAGTTTATATTAGGGATGTTGCGAATGTGGAATTTTAGACATCCGCGGATGCGGATGTTTAAAAGCTAACATCCGCGGATGCGGATGCGAATGTGGATGTCATGTATTTTTGTTTAATAAATAATAAGGTGAGCTAATTAGGTGATTTAAGTAAATAAAAAAATGGAAGGGTTAGTAATTATTTTTTTTTTTAATTTTTTTTATTTATTGAATCTGCCCTGCGTAAGAGCCTAACAAAAAGTTTTCGAATCTTAATCTATTCACTTAATTTACATCCCCTAGTTGGGATGAGTATTTTCTTAACTGGCCCTAAGAAAAGATTACGACTGGGCTGGTAAGTCATTCCTACGTAGTCTTGAGGTCCTGTTGACACGCAATAAAGATCTTGCTAAATGATTTGGGTGCGCTAAAAGCTTCGATACATATTTCGTCTTCCGTTGTTCTATTTCGGTTCGTACTTCTGGTATTCTCAAGTCGCGGTGAATGCTTTCATTTCGCATATACCAAGGTGCTCCGGTGATTGTTCGAAGGATTTTAGATTGCGCACGACGAAGGATTTCGATGTTGCTGCTGCTCGCGTTTCCCCATAACTCACATCCATAGGTCCCTATCGGTTTTAAAACTGTATTGTAAATAAGTACTTTATACTCCAGACTCAGGGGTGAGCGAGAGTTAATAAGCCAGTGGAGAGAATTAGCCTTCAGCTTGAGATGAGTCCTTTTAGCCACTATGTGATTTCGCCAAGTAAGTCGCCTGTCCAGGTGGACACCTAGGTAAGTGACATGAATGCTTTGTGGTATTCGTACGTTGTTTAAAGTCAAGGGCGGACAGTTACTCTTATTCAGTGTAAATGTAACTTGCTTACATTTTTGCTCGTTAACCTTTATTCGCCAGTTTGCGAGCCAATTGGCAACAGCTTCCATATGATTGCCTAGGAGCACAGTTGCTTGTAGAGGACACTTGGAGCGACTGATTATGGCAGTGTCATCGGTAAAAGTGGACATTATCAGGCGGTCGTTTGAAAGAATATCCGCGGTGTATAAGACATACAACATCGGGCCAAGGACACTGCCTTGTGGCACTCCAGCTTCGATTGCATGGGCTTCAGAAATGGTGGTGTTACATCGAACTGCAAACTTTCGATTATAAAGGTATGACTTAAGCAGTTTGTGTGTGCTTTGTGGGAGTAGCATTTGTATTTTATACATAAGACCATCTAGCCAGACGCGGTCAAATGCCTGGGCGACGTCAAGAAATATTGCAGCGCAATATTCCCTCTTTTCAAACGCTGTTCGGATTTCGGTTGTTATGCGATTTACCTGCTCGATTGTTCCATGTTTTTCCCTGAAGCCAAATTGGTGAAGTGGTATTATATTGCGGGCTTGCAGATGTGGGGAGATGCGCAGCATAAGAAGTTCTTCGAATAATTTCGACATACACGGTAGCAAGCTGATGGGCCTATATGAAGATGGCTGCGTTTTTTCCTTTCCGGGCTTTGGTATCATCACAATAGTTGACTTTTTCCATTGGTGAGGGAAATGACAATGTTTAGTGATTGCGTTAAATAGCATATAGGTGCAAAGTACAGCACAATTTGGTAGCTCAATAATCATTTTTGGGGTTATTAAGTCGTGCCCTGGGGCCTTATTTGGTTGCAGTTGATCCTTAATTACGTTTGAAATTTCTTCAGGTACAAATTTCAGCGGCTCACATTTTGACACATTGGGTACGGGTGGAAGTTGAAAATCATTAGTTGCGGGGTTTGGCCTAAAAACATTTTTTAGATGAGAAGCAAAGGTGTTTGCTTTTTCTGCGTCACTCCGAGCCCATTTGCCATTGTGGTCCCGTACTGGCATTTCAGTCTCTATTGGCGCATTTAGCTTGTGGTGTGCTTTCCATAACGAGTGCTTTGTGCTAGTCGGGAGAGCTTTTGGATGTACCGGTACTGTGCGTACTGTTCCTCGTTCTTGAGGGCTCTCGTCAGTGCATGTGTGGCCGCCTTGAGCAGTTGTTTTGATGCTGGTGATCTATGAGTCTACCATATCCGTCGTAGGCGTCGTTTTTCCAAGACAAGCGTTTCAATTTTCCTATTGGTTAAATTAT
Organism: Rhagoletis pomonella; assembly: GCF_013731165.1. Classification (NCBI taxonomy): domain Eukaryota; kingdom Metazoa; phylum Arthropoda; class Insecta; order Diptera; family Tephritidae; genus Rhagoletis; species Rhagoletis pomonella. The sequence goes on from NW_023461512.1 coordinate 18,714, forward strand.
ATTTTTTATTTTGCACATAACCTTTCTGGGGTGTGGAAATGCTAGCGGCTGCTCTAAGTGTAGATTCAAGAGCGGCTATGGAGTTTTCAATATCGGACTGCATATATTTCTGATTTCCTTAGTGTAAAAAAATTTTACAAAGTGGCAAGCGCACAAAAAAAATTTGACGAACTTACAGACAGCAATGGGAATAGGAAACTTGGGCCGAAGGTATGTTGTTAAATAGTCTCCAAAAACCATAAAAAATAAGAAACCGCTATACGTAAACAACCAAATGATCTCATATATATGTACACATATACATCTGTGAAAATTTGTAATAGAAAGGTATTCAAAACTGTAATTAAAATGAACTAAGGGAATTTAAATGAGAATTTAGAAGAAAAATGGGGATTTTTTGGGGATAACTGCGGCTCGATATGGGGATGCGCTATACAATAATTCTGGCAACACTGTGTATAGCTCACCTAGTATAGCTATATCGATATGCTCTTCGATTACTGTCTGCTTTAGACGGCCTTGTGCCGCTGTGCAGTGATTTAAACTAAGTTGGATTATTCTCATTTTCTCGAATGTTTAAGCATCTCGAGATATTTAGGGCACGTGTTGCTAAATACGGAGTGATTTGCGTTACATAGCAAACATTTTGGATTATTCCCACAGGTCTTAGCTACACGGCCGCAAACGCTGCAGCGTGTGCACAGGGTTGAATGGTCAGTGGGACTCTTGCATTGACGCGCTATGGGTCCCAAGTTGTAGCACTTGAAGCATCTGAGGACAGGTGTATGCTTCCGAAGGCAACAAACTGACCATCCGATCTTCACCTTGCCTACGCTAAGTGCTTTATTTGCATCCTCTACCGTTAGGTTTATATGAGCTATTTGGGTGCTGCTTAAATCTTTCTCATTTTTATAATATTGCTTTCATGAATATAAAGTAAGCCGCATCCTCTCTTTAAGACAAAACAGATTTCTTCGGAAGTAGTGACCTCTTCGAAATCCTTGCACACAATCAGTACTTTTTGGGTTTTTAGTTATACCTGCGCCATTTCCCCAACCACTTTCTCTATTTCGCTTGTATCAGCTCGCTTGTCTGATTTGTTTCTCAGTTCAATAAGTAAGTCACCCTTTTGGGTTTTCCTTATATGTCTTATATTCGAGCCCAGATTATCAAGCCCACCGTCGCTTTTAATCTTTTTAAGGATATCGGCGTACGAAGCGCCTTCTTTCTTTCTTAGCATTATTGCATCCGGTTTCGTTTTATTTTTCTTCTCCGTCGGCTTTTTTCTTTTCGGCACTTCAACCCACGTTTCATTTGCCACAGATGGTACAATGGCAAGTGCCGGTGGCTGTGCTATTGTACTGTGCTCCTTAGCAGTTTTTTCGTTTCTCTGGGTATTCTTAGACTTTTTTGAGGGAGGAAAAACTCATTTTGCTTCCCGATAGCGCTTCGGGGTGTTTACCGCCTTTACCACGTGAGATTTTTGCGATGATTGATCGGTATTTTCCTTAGGAATTTTATCTACGTTTTTCTAAGATTATATAAGTACGAAATTTTACCCATTAAATCCCGCATCGCTTGGTTTATGTGTTTTTGTGCTGACATCATACTCTCTAATTCAGTTATTTTCATTCCCAGCTTATTAAAAGGAGGTACTAAACCATCAGCAGGGGAGTTAGCAACATAATGAAATGGCTCGTCCATTATTTTTGTTGTTCCAGCAACGTTGGGAAGCTCGTTTTTTTCCACTCGGGGGCGTTCTCCTAATTCTAGAAATTTTTCTGAACGGATTCTCCGGTGTAAACACCGTGTTTCCGAGGCCATGCCCCGGCATAAAAGATAGGGAAAACCTGGCACAGGGTATGTCCAGTCTCTACACTAAAAATAATCCGGCAGTGAAATTCCAAACTAGTCAGGAAAAATACTAGTTTACAACTAGAATTCCCTGACTGAAATCGAACTAGTTCGAAAATGACCAGACTTGTACCAAGTACAAAACGATTTATTCAGGCCCTGTTTTATTTAACTTCGACAGTTTACTACAATAAAGTACACAAAATATTATAGCTTTTATTTGGGTATATTGTAAACCATTAAATCGAACACGTATTCAGTTATACTAGTCCGGTTAAATAATGATTAATACTCATAATGATTATTAATTAAGGCATGTTTTTTTGGATAACCGTTTAATGATCAAATACCGATATTACAACCTTTTTAATGATTAAGAATTAATTACTTTAAAAAAATGTCAATTAATTCATTAGTTTTAATTATATCATTATTTTGTTATTATTGATCAGTTTCAATTATTCTTGACTTTTTAATTACACTATTAATATAATAATTTGATAAATATCTAATATCAATCAACAAGCCAAACTATAGACAAAAATTAAGAATATTTAATAACTACTTGAATTACTTATTTATTTTATTCTTATCCAAATCTTAAATTTTTAACATTAATTATTATTATTTTTTTTTAAATAATAGACTGAAATGTGCAAATCGGCTAATCGCTCGATTAATCGAAAGGAAAATCTCGACACACTTAAATCGTTAACCGAATGAAAATAACCGATATTCGATTGATCGTGCCCTCACTACTCATTTGTTGCAAGTGATTTTGATATTCGTAGCATGATTTTAGGCATAGGTTTAGTAGTATATTGATAAAAAAGCAAGGCGAATATTTTTAAAATACTGAAATCATTTTAACTGCATCCGTTGATAACTGATGAACATATATGAATATATGTATATATACATATGTATGGATGATATAATAGCTCTGATCCAATAATTCTCGTGTAAAATCCTGTAAAAATGTCAAACAACAAAATTACTCTCTGAAGTGAGAGTAAAGAGTGAGTAACAGCAAAAAGTACGGGAACAAAAAAAGCATCAGGTAAAATCTTACAACTTCATTCTCTACACAACTCTCCAAAAATCGCTCTCATTACAGGATTTTGGCGTACGCGATAATTTTTCCCGTAACTTCGTACAAGTTCGTGTAAAAACCTGTAAGTTCATTGAGTACTGGATCAGAGCTACTATAAGATTGCACAAAGAGAAGACGAGAGTAAGAGGAAATGCCGAACAAATAAACTTAGTTTCCCATTTTGCAAACAAAAGATGATATGTTATATGCATTCAAGCAGAACCAGAATAAATTCCTTAAAGAAAAGCTAAATTTAGAAATATATTCTAATAGAAATGCTAAAACAACAAGCTAATAAACGGTAATTGATACGGTGTTTTCAAGATATTTAACGCCCTTGAGTTACAAGTATATACAAGTATCATATTTTATCACTCATACCGATAATATCATGTATGTATGTAAAAATTAAAAAAGAAAATGAATTAAAAAAATTAAATCAGCAAAATGAATAAAATTAATTGAAATTAATGTTTAATGTGTATGTATGTAATTGAATCGCCTAATAATACGTTTACATTAAAAAGGCGTGAGTATTAGGTACTCATGAAATTTGATGCGTAAACATATGCGTACGCCAAAGCATAAAAGTACGTTTACACATAACTATAATCTCATCAAAATCTTTGACTGTCAATTTATTTGTGCTTGTTATTCTCACAACTCGAGGAAATGTTAAGTTTCTTCCCTGTGCCACAGTGCTCACTTTTTTCTGCTACACAAATTAAGCAATTTAAATATATTTTAACTTAATATTTTAGTAAAAATACCTGTACAAACCTCTTTTCCTTGCTAGAATCAATTTTTGATGTGTATACATCTTTGATTTCGGTAGGGGTAAAAATTTCGAAGCTGTACCGCATATCCCAGCAGAAAATTTCGGCTTAGCATGTGTATTTCAGCATAACATTTTTAATTTCATTAGAAGCACCCTGTGTTTACTTGCTATTGTAAATGCTCGCATACATTTAGGAAAATGCATAGTAAGAGGCGGTACAATTGATTGTTACTTCCGATTATGCAAACTCCGCCCATGCATACGGCTTTGTACCTATGTATGTACCAGAGACTGGCAAACGAAGCTGATTTTGTGACGATTAGCCTGCTCACATTAAAAACGGGGGATGAACGAACACCAGCGCATAGCGTACAGTGCTTGCAAATACACCACAAGTGAACGATACTCATAACAGCTCATACTGATATTGACTTCGGCAAAACAGTATTCCGAGTGAACGTGCACGAAACCTGCAACCGCCGTATTTGATCGATTGTCGAAAGCACGATACTGCATTTGGACGGTTACCGAAAGCACGAGAGCTGATTTGGACGGTTGCTGAAAGCATGAGAGCTCATAAGACGGTTGGCGAAGCAAGCCGCCGCAGTTGATTTGTTGCAGAAGTCGTTTGACTTGTTGCTGAAAGCCATTTCATTTGTTGCTGACCGCATGTTTGATGGGTTGCCGAAGTCATGATACTGTATTTCAAAAACAATTCAATTTGCTTGTTTGAAATGAAGCATTGATATGTACATACATACATACATAGGTGCGTATACACATTCCTCACAGCCTAGCCAACACGTTCTTTGCGCCAGCAGAGAGTAAAGCAACTGAAAGGTAGACGCGCTATAAATACATACATACATACGAGACGATAAATTACCCTTTACTACATTCGTCGTGCTTTCGGCAACAAGTCAATTGGCTTTCAGCAACAAGTCAAACGACCTCTGCAACAAATGAACTGCGGCGTCTTGCTACGCCAACCGACCCAATGAGCTCTCATGCTTTCGGCAACCGTTCAATTGCCGCGTTTGCTAGTTTCGGAATACTGTTTTGCCGAAGTCTATATCAGTATGAGCTGTTATAAGTATCGTTCACTTGTGGTGGCTGTATTTGCAAGACAGCAAGCTACGCGCTAGTGTTCAGACATCCTCTAATTTCTTTTAGGTATCGATACTACTAAGCCAACGCGCTGCTCAGTCATACAAAGCAGCAGTATTGATTGAGTTTGCAATAGTTGGTGTTCAACGCGAGCCAATCTCTGGTATGTTTTTTTTTCAGAGGAGGAAGCATCGAAAGCGTAACCCCAAAAACCGTCAGTGTGAGACTTTAACCCACTAAACCTCCTACCGTCTATGTATCGATCCCCGCGGCACCACCGTTAAGTATTTCGTCGGGAGGCGGTTGGAGCACGAAGCTCTACGTCCGTTACTGTTCACGTGATTCCACCCACAGTTCGTCTTGGTTTGGTAGTAAACCTACCCACCCCCTTGGTATTTTAAAACTAATAAGTTCGTTTCTAAGTCTAGTAATGTCCGGGTGCAGCAATTTATTTCTGCTTATACAATTTTTTGAGAGGTTCGCTCTCTTCGTGCCGTAACTTTTCTAGGAAAACAGGCTTTTTATCTGGCCAGGAGCCAGATAGAATGATGTGGCTGCTTCCTACCTCGCCTGTCGTTCTTGCCTACGCCTCACTTGCTCGCTGTTGCGAAGTTGCTGCATAACTAGTAGAGTTGTCAAATTATCGATGGCACTATCGATAGTATCGATACTTTCAATTTTTTAGACTATCAATACTCATTGATAGTTTCTTCTGATACTATCAAAAATATCGATAGTTTAGTAGGACTATCGATCTATTGTATGTAATACCTGAATTTTTTAATTTGAATTAAAAATTTTGTTTTTTAGTGTGATGCCGACGTCATAATCAAATATGCACGCATTTAGGCCAAAATACATACATATGTTAATCGTAAATCCTGTTTTGTTTGTATAACTTGTGTTTGTTTTTGAACTTTCTAAAAAGAGAAGTATTTTGGCTAAGCAGTTACTTTGAATGATTATAACTTTTATAAGAAAATATTTATTTCACTATGATCGTGTAAAACCAAAGCAACCTAACTGATTTAGCGTTATCGATAGTTTTGTTTTTTTCGAGACTATCGTTAATATTGATAGTTTTTCGGAAAACTATCAAAACTATCGATGGTGTGACTATCGATAGTTTGACACCTCTAATAACTAGGGCACACGTGGCTTTAAATTACTTCCAAGCGTATTGGCTTTGCAATGCCAGTGGGACTAGTGTTTCGGGTGTAACTACGCTGCCAGGATGTTCATTGAGCTTTTCTCTCTGGGCGTTGAATCGGGGACACGAAAAGAGGACCACAGTAGTCGCAGTATGGATTGCTTTCATGTCCAAAGCGATGAAGGTAGGTCTTAAAATATCCATACCCGCTAAGGATTTGTTTTAGGTAGAAATCTAGAAATTAGGGATGAGGCGATGTGTCCACCTGCCTTTTGTTGCACAACCCCACCTCGCTTGCCATTGCGATATGCTGTTTTGTCGCAATAAAGAGGTGCAAATTTCGTGTTCCTCGTGCTTATCCTTTCTTTTTTCAATTGCTTCCTGTGCCAATAGGTCAAGTGGGAGCATCCCGGAGATGACAAGTGCTGCGTCTTTCGAAATTGTTCTGTATGCATAGCATACTCTTAATGCGCATAAGCGGTAAGTTTCGTTCATACCCTGAACGTGCGATGAGCGTTTAAATGCGTCGTACCAGATAGTACATCCGTACATGAGTATGGATCTAACTACCCCTGCTAGTACTAGTCTAGACTGCTGCTTATGTCGCCTAATGTTTGTCATCAGTCTGGACAAAGATGACGTCACCCTCGCCGCCTTCTCGTTGATGTAGTTGAGATGATC
>NW_023461513.1:0-25373 GCF_013731165.1 Rhagoletis pomonella
TTAATCAGAAATAAAAGTCATTTCCTGATAACACGGTATGACAAAAACCAAAAAACTTTTAAAACACACGAAAAAATCAATATGTTCACAAAACTACGACCCAAATATAGTACAACTGCGAATAAATATTTTAAATGTCCTTTTAAAATTTGTCCTTGAATATCCTTGGAAATTTCCAATATTTATTTTTCAAAAAAATATATGTCAATGACTAATATGTAAACTATCACATCCTCGAATTTCGTTCTTCTAACTTTATTAGTTTTAGGTAAAAAAAACATGCTAAACTTCTCTTTATAAGGTATTGATGATCAGGGAACGGATTTTATGGAAATTGCCTTTTTTTCTCAGGTAACGTAGGCTTGAAGACAATAAGGGGTGTGGATAAAATTGTAAAGAGCGAGGAAAACGCCCTTATTCCTGATAATATGAACGTTTAAAACGTTCCATATTTAAATTGGGCTCCACTTGTATCAACTTACGTCGAGCGCACATTTAGTACATTCAAGGCTTTTCTTCGCGAAAATCGAATGAAAATACTGCCAGAAAACTTCAAAATGCATCTTGTGGTTCAATGTTACTTCAACTATACAGATTAAAGTTTTATGAGTTAGAAACTGGAAAGGATAAAATAGTCAAAGATTCAAAGTAAAAATTTTTCATATAATGAAACTAGTTCACAGTTTTTCACTTTTTACTTGTAGTATAAACATTTCTAAAATAAATGTATTTTTTTATTATTCTTCGTATTTTCTGTCTTTTTTTAGTGCCTTATTTTGCTTTTTTTGCAATACCTAGTGCCTTTTCCTGCCTTTCTCGCTATTTAGTCTGCCTTTTCCTGCCTATTTCTTTATTTTATTTTGCCTTTTTTATAGGTTTTAGGTCCTAAAATTCCGTTCCCTGGTTATGATATACATAAATGAAGATACTAGAATCATTACACTGTACAGCACTCCGCTGGGTCAATACCCTCACAAATTTTTTTTAGGAGATTGAGTCATAGGTAAAAAAGTAATTTCTCCGTTTTTTCGAAATCGAGATATGGGCCTTCGAAGTTCAAAATAGGATCTTTGGTAAAAAATTATTTTTTATTATTATATGTAAATAACTAAAAAACTAAAAATACAGTCTTAGGCCGCCTTTTTCTCTTATTTAAATGGTTTATAACTTTTTTTGCAAACTTATTTATATTACAGGTGCTAAATATCAGGGAGTAAAGGTCGGATCTTCGAAAAATTAAAAACTTTATATTTCAAACAATTTTGAACTGATTTTTAAAAAGTTGGTATCGTTGTAAACGTGATTAGACCCCCTTATTCTATTCTGATATGCATATTTGTATACTATGTATGTAAAAATTTGAGAAAAAACATTTCAATGGAAAAATACCTTTTTTTATAAAAACAAATATTTCAAACAAACAAATTACTAACCAATTTTTAAAAAATTGGTATCGTTGTAAAGGCTACCAGAAAACGTATACTTTCCTAAACCCAAAAATTTCGTATAATTTAAAACATTTTTTCCCTCTGTATAAACTCCTGCCTCCTAGATGAAAGGCTGGACGCCCTTGTATACAAAACAATTAGAGTATTTAAACCGTATGTATATCATACGGTCAGTTTGTTCTTTTAAAGCGCATACATGGTTACATAAAAATTATTCCAGTATATTCATTTATGTATATTGTAACTATCAATATCTTATAAAGAGAAGTGTAAGTGCACTATATTTGGCCCCCAGTTTTGTGAATATATTGATTTTTTCGTGTGTAAAATTGACTGACGCACGGTGTAATAAACAAAGCGATTATTCAAATTAAACAAATTTGATATCATATGAAAGAGGACTGAAATAGCTTTTAATCAGAAATAACGAACGAAGGTTACCACCTCTATTTATATTTTCTAATCTATATTCTATTTTTTAATCTATAATCTATATATATCCCTGGAAGGTCATGGTTCGTCGTTTCGACGACGCGAGTTTTTATTTTACCGTTATCGCTGTTTTCCTTAGCACTTTTCGTGCAGCGCTAGACGGTGTTGTGCTGTTGATGTCTGCGGTTACTTAGATTCATGCGCTTAGTGTAAGTACTTATTTTTTAAATGTGCGTAGTCGAAACGACGAAGGATGAACTTTGTGTATGTTTTACGTTCATGTTTTCAAAGTAATCTTCCTTAGTTTTTTTTTTATTTGTTTATATATTTTACTTGTGCAGTTATAACACACGATGAATGCAACCAAAAGTTATACCGACGAAGAAATAAAAAAATCCCAAAACTTTCATCTTTACACATTCATGTTTCTGGCATGCGGGGGACGATATGTACTTGCCGATTTGTTTTACACAAATTATTTAAAAAGCAGACGTCTTGGTTGCTCAGAAAACCGGTTAACCGTTTCTGCAATTATTTCACATTGATTCTCTAAAACAAATTTTCGATGTATTCTTAAAACGCATAAACCTAAAGGTAAATTTTATAGGAAATTAAAGTAACAATTTATTAAAACTAGTAGCAACCCCCGAAATACGGGTGAGTACTTAGCTCAAAATTTATTTAAAGAACTTCGTGAAAGACAACAATTAATCTTGTATTGACACCTGATAACCCAGGATAATTTTTATGTTCTTAAAAGACATTACTCCACTCTAAGCTTCGTGCAGTGGGCCATGAGAAAACTGTCATCTTTAAGGTATAGTCCAACCTTTCACAAAATCTGGTATTAGCAATAATCATTGAAAATTTGCGCCGTTTATGGTGGAAAGCATTTAATATCACACTTTCAAACTAAAGCTTTCTTAACCCTAGAAGCCTAATCTATTTGGGAGTAACGTAAGACCTTTACATACGCCTTAGAGGCTTATGTACTTAAAAGATAACCTGTGAGTTAAAATATACGTATATATAACTATAACCACATTTATTTAAAACAACAAAATAAAAAGTCAATTTCGTGTTAAAATTAAAAACAGACCCATTCCGTATACGCCTCGCAGACGTAGATTATACTTTTGGGGTTAACCTTTCAGTACAAAAATTCAACCACTGGTTCTAAAAAATTTTAAATATGTATACCGGCTAACTATGGATCATTCATTTTAAAAATCACATAGAAAAAATGTGTAAAGCCTTGAGGTTTGCGGTCATTCAGTGTCCTTTTTAATGGTCAGTGATATCTTAGGTGTTCAAAAAACATAATTATCTTGTTTCTTCTAGAATGTATTTTGTCAGTGTTGTCAAACTATGGAACTCCCTACCAAATGAAATTAAATCCGTGCTAAATGCTAGGCGCTTTAAACTGGAAGTTTTTAAATTGTTCAATATATAAAATTTTTCTCTCTTCTTCATCTTTTTACAAAATAATTTTAATCTAATTTATTTTTATTCTTATTTATGCCAATTATTATAGTTGTAAACGACAATATTATATACAATGGGCTTAAAAGACATCAGTATTATGCACAGCCAGCTACTTAAATAAATAAATAAATAAATAATAAATAAATAAATAAATATATTCGTGAAACCATGGGCCAACTATTGTAAAATTGTGTTTTTAGTTTTTCACTTTGACGATAGTAATTCAAAAGTGATTCTCATAAATTGTTTATAATAACTTTTGCTAAAATTTCAAAATCAAAAGTTATCAAAACAAATTCTATGGGACTGAGAATTTTATTTTCTACTTTTAGTCCATTTATAAAAGCGTTGTATATTAAAACGTTTTTTTTATATTATTTATTTTCTACTTTTTAGTCTACGTTTTGTCTGCATAAAATTTTGCAATAGATATTAAAATAATTCAACGATATTAATAGATTGGTGCACACACATGCATATACATTAGCGTGGGCCGAAAATCCGCTTTTTTAGAATTTTGATTGGTAATAGCGAAAATATGGTTCACTATGCTCTAAAAACAATCTGTGTGAAATATGACAAATTTTGGTCAATATCTAGGCTCGCCCAAGTCCATCAAAATTCAATATGGCCAAAAAATTAAAATTAATAAATAAATTAAATAATAATAATAATTTTTTTACTTAAATTGCAATAATCTTCTAAAGTATTAGTCCTACATAATTAGGTATATAGACCTTTTTATAGAGAATCGAAGTTATCTAAGAAACAATTTTTTTTAGTACTGGAACTTTGATGGACTTGGGCGAGCCTAGGATATTGACCAAAAACTTTCACATTTCAGACAGATATTTTTTAGAGCATAATGAACCATATTTTTGCTATTACCAATAAAAATTCTAAAAAAGCGGATTTTCGGGCCACGCTAAGTCCCCTTTCAGACATGTCAAGTCTTGAAAGCAATTTTTTCGCATTCTCTTTTGTGTTTTCTATTTGCTTCCACACGCGTCAACTTTAATTGAATTCTAGTCCTTGGTTCTTTAAATGGGAAGCAACGAAAAGATCAAAAGAGACAAGAAAACTTGAAACGAATTGACGGTACGGAGGCATATGTACTCTTCCCCTCTCTTCTCACCTCCTTCGTCTACGAACGAGCAGTTTTGAAAGCAAGACTTGACGTGTCTGAAAGGGGACTAATATACATAAGTATGTACATACATACGAGCACAAATTAATTTCATTTAAAGAAATGGGGTGTCGTCCATTTCCGCTGTAGCGTACGTAGTGCATAGGGCGGCATCTACCTATCGAACCAACGAGGTTGTAACGTAACATTCACTACGCTACAATATTTGCAGCCACAACCTACCACAAATCTATCCTACGTTGTAAATATGTATGAACATACGATATGCTTACCCACATACACCAGGCATGTACATACGATGTACATACATATGGGTAGAATATTCACAGCGCACATACCAACACATACCAGCATGCGCTAAAAATAGAATACGCAAAAGCAAAGCACAAGCAGGCATGCGCCCAAACTCACGTGCGAAGTTCGTTGGGCACTTGCGCAAAAACTTTTAAAACTTTTCCAGCTCGTCTTACTTCGCAACCGACTTGTGCGACGACGGGCATAAGGTTCTCTACAAGTGCTCATCCGATATCAGTCTCCGTAGGTAAGGGAGCGCGTACGTCGCCTTTTGGCAGATGAGCGCAATCCTATCGCTTACGCAGAACGCCACATGGCCGAGGGGACTGTAGGAGGGGTCGTCACAGAGTGTAGATGCATCGTCACACTTTGTAGACGTTGTCGTTGCTATTTGCAACGATGTACTCCCCTCGTACAGGTCCCAAGGCCGTCGTGGAAGATCGCACTCACCCGTGCCGCCAACCGTTCCGCACCTACATGATTAGTGTGCAACTACGACGGGCGACACAGGTGTGTGCTTAGGGCCCACTAATCAGTCTCCTCATTGCAGGCCGCTACAAATCACCGTCATTGGAGGCCGCCGCCACTATCACTGTAAGTCATCACCAGCTGGGCCATTACATCCTCGCCTAGGCCAACCCCTCACTATCCGCCAGCCGCCTCCGATAAATCGCCGGAATCCAGGAGCGCTGCTCCCTCCGTCCCCACAAGCTATCTCGCCTCGTGTTTGTGAGTGTGTTCTACGTATTCCACTAACTATTGTGTTTTATTTGGTGGGGGTTAGTGGGACCTCCATTGTACCCTGGGTCGGCTGAGCGTACCTCAGCCTTAGACAAAACCCACCTCATATGGTTCATATCGAGACTTAATAGGAACTTTGCAAAGCAAAGCTTTTATAGCTGTCTGAACACAGAACATTGCAAGTTGATAAAAGCGTTGTACACAATTTGAGATCGATTTTAAGCGATCGTTATTCATATACCCACCTACATATGTATGTACATACCTATATTACTTTTCATATCAATTCAAGTCTATTACATGCGCTCATATCACAGCGCACGGCAGTGCGCGCGAGTGACGAAAGCAGCCACAGTAGCATGCTGAAATTACTCACACACTGCCACAGCTTTACAAAATTTTGAATTTACAAAAATCTACAAATTTAAATGCACTTAAATACAACCATGATTGATGAAAAGCTGAACTTGCAAACGAACCTTGTTCAATTCTATTCGCGTTGAAAATGCTGGTAGATATGCGAGTAAGTTAAGTATTTATTTTTTTTCTTTTCTAATTACTTGTAAAAATTTTTAGTTTTGTACCTCCTGAGTAAAACACATCGGCTGAATTTCTTTATTCATTCTGAACGTTTGGAATAGACTTTTTTGTTTATTTATTCTTAAGAACGTTCCTGATGATATGTTGACGTATATCTCAAAAGCATTCTGTTTATCCCGGCTGTGAAATGGGATTATCCGGAATGTATAAAGAAACGCAGCCATCGTTTCTTGGTGCTGAATCCAAATCTGGCCGCACAATTGCTCTAGCACTAGAATTTTGACATATCTTAACCTCAAAGTGCCAAAACCACGGTTTTTGGCGATATTTGAGGTTATATAATGAAAACATAATTTTTTTTGCTCATTTCTACTTAGGGCATGATCGTTTGTTGGGATTAGATTTTTCTTTCTGGAGATATATGATATATATCATATATCAGTTTTAATGTGCAGTACTTCGGTATTACGTCGTAAGCATGAGTCATTATAGCATGTGGCTTTTTAATCGTTATGAGCCAAAAAGTTTTGTGTATTGATTTATGTATGCATTCTTGTAAATATTTTTATTTTTTTGTTTTTGTTAAATACGTACAAACTGTTATGAAAAAAGCATCCATTGATTCAAAACCATTTGGTGCTTTTAGTGTGGTAAAACGCTCTTTGTCCAAGTTTTTGGTGCTTTTTGAAAATCAAAAGTTGGCAATACTGGCCACAGTAGCATGCTGAAATGACTCGCTTATATATACACGAGATTTGGAAGTTTTTATCCAGATGCCCAATCGACATGTTTGAGAAATCGTTGGAAAGGTCTTGCAGAGTGTGTCCAGAAAATTCAAGCTTCATAAACGATTAACCGGATTCTTAAAAATTAGGCTAAAGTGTTCCAAAACAAAAAACGTTTTTTTGCTTTTGCCGGTTTAAGAGGGCATGTGGGTACACCCAACATATTTAGTGTTATTCTATAGGCCTTACCTTATATATTAAGTTCCGGCTACTAGTTGGAAAGATATAGAGGTAAATGTGGCTTGATTCGTGTCTCTACTACGAGATGGTTTAGTATGTATGTGGCGTCTGTACGTACCTTCATTTAATTTTTTTTCAAACTTTCAGGAATCAAAGTACAAAAAAAAACTAAGAAGGTTTTGTTCCAGGATGTTTTGATTCGTATGCCTTTGTGGGCGTGGCTGCTGCCTGAAATTCGAAAAAATGCAATTTTTTAAACTACCACTGAGGCCGCACTACTCAGTCCATGTCATTGATGTAGATATCAGTAGAAAGGTCTTCAAACAAGCTATCTAACACTCTCTTATCTATATTAATAAAAATGTTGTGTTCGTATGTCACGGTCGTCAAAACTCGAGAACGGCTGAACCGATTTGAATAATTTTTTTTTTGTATTGTTCAGTATAATACCAGAACCATTGATATCGCAAAAAATTGGAGGGTTGCCACCTATTTGAAATTTTTTAAACACAAATATATTGATAAAATTAACGAGTTAGTACAATATGGGTATTAGGTGAAAGAGGTTTAAGAAAGATAACTTTTGGAAATATCTTTGACGAGGGTTGCCACCTATTTGAAAATTTTAACTCAGTTAAATTAATAAAAGAAATATTGCAATGTGGGTGTCAACCTAAAGACTTTTAGGAAGGCTTACAGCCGAAAATATGTTTGAGGAGGGTTGCCACCTGGTTGAAAATTTAACTCAATTTAAAGATAAGATAAATTACCTATTACAATATAGGTATCAAATTAAAGAGGTTTAAGAAATATGACGGCTAGAAATATTTTTGAGGAGGGTTGCCACCTATTTGAAAATTTTAACTCAGTCAAATTTATAAAATAAATGAAATATCGCCATGTGGGTGTCAAACTAAAGAATTTTAAGAAGGCTTACAGCTGAAAATATGTTTTAGGAGGGTTGCCACCTGTTTGACAATTTAACTAAATTACATTGATAAAATAAGTGAAATATTACAATATGGGTATAAAATTAAAGAGGTTCGGGGAGGTTTGCCACATATTTTAAAATTTTAAAATAAAACAAATGGAATATAGCAATGTGCGTTTCAAACTAAAGAGTTTTGCGAAGGCTTACGGTCGAAAATGTTTTTGAAGAGGGTTGCCACCTTTTTGAAAATGTAACTCATTTAAACCGATAAAATAAATTAAAAATTACAATATTGGTACTAAACGAAGGGTATTTGAGAAATTTTGATTTGGAAGTATTTTAAATAGGATCCTATCTAAAAGTAAAGACTGAAAATATTGAATTTTTATGAAATATTACATAATTGGTACCAAACTAAATGTGTTTGGGAAAGGTTTACTAGAAATGTTTTAAATGTTTTCACCTATCCAAAGGCCAAACAATTTAAATGAAGAAAGAATTAACAACATAGTTGTTATCAAACGACGTGATCATATTATCAACGAAATCTATATATATAAAAATGTTGTGTTGTATGTCACGTTCGTAAAAGCTCGAGAACGGCTGAACCGATTTGAAACATTTTTATTTTATATTGATTGATATAATACCAGAACCAATGTTGTCGCAAAAAACTGGAGGGTTGCCACCTATTTGAAATTTTTTAAACCCAATTGTATTAAATAAATTAAAATAAGTTAATTAATACTATATGGGTATCAAATTAAAGAGGTTTAAGAAAGATAACCGTTGGAAATATTTTTGAGGAGGGTTGCCACCTATTTTAAAATTTTGTCTCAGTTAAATTGATAAAGAAAATGAAATATTGCTAGGTGGGTATCAAACTAAAGAGTTTTAAGAAGGCTTACAGTCAAAAATATTTTTGAGGAGGGTTGCCACCTGTTTGAAAACTAAACTAAATTACATTGATAAAATAAATGAGATAGTACAATATGAGTATCGAATTAAAGAAGTTTAAGAAAGATAACTGTTGGAAATATTTTTGAGGAGGGTTGCCACCTATTTTGAAATTTAAACTCAGTTAAATTGATTAAACAAATGAAATATTGCAATGAGGATATAAAACGAAAGATTTTATAAAATATCTACAGTAGAAAATATGTTTGAGGCGGGTTGCCACCTGTTTGAAAATTTAACTCAGTTAAATTGGTAAAATAAATGAAATGTTACAATATCGGTAACAAACTAAACGCATTTGAAAATCTTGATTTAGAAATCTATATCTATATATCCAAAGATATTTAAGAAGGCTTACAGCAGAAAATATGTTTGAGGTATAATATGGCTGCCAAACGAAAGGTATTTGAAAAATCTTGGTTTGGAAATATTTTTAATAGGATTATCACCTATCTAAAAGTAAAGACTGAAAATATTGAAATTAAATGAAATATTACATAACTGGTTCCAAACGAAAAGTGTTTGGGAAAGCTTTACTAGGGAACTTTTTTAAATCTTTCCACTAATTCAAAATCGGAACAGTTTAAATAAATATAGAATTTAAAACATCTTATCAAACGAAGTGATCATATTATCAACGAAGAGCTGGTACACAAATTACTTAATGTAAAAAATTAATAAACAAGTAATTTTTAAGCAAAAAACACAACCGACATCAACTCTCATAAAAAATTTAATAGTACCGTTAATTTTTTCATGATCCAATAATCGGATCTAAACCAAATTAGTATGGGATCACCTGGAAATCAGTTGACGTGGTCCAAAGTTATGCGGTAACAAACATAAAAAATAATAATCCGACGAATTGATAACCTTCTCCTTTTTTTGAAGTCAGCTAAAAACTACCGAAACAAATAACAAAATGATAAAAGAGTAACGAAAATAAAAAAAACTATCGCATGAAAGCTGTTTAAAAAATACTTAATGAAAACTTAAAACTGTTGATAACATTCCCTAGCATTATAAATCAGTTAACTTTTAATCGTAAACAATTTATTTCGTTTGGGGTCGCCAGTGCCTACTACGTATATTGCGAGTAAAAAAATTTTGAATAAATTGAGATAATATTATTATGATTATGATTATCATTACTATTGTGAACTCCTATTCCCGACCAAAGATTCCCAAAATTAAAGCGAATTCAGAAGGGCATTTGCGATCGCATGATGCAAATGTTAAGATAATAAGAGCTGCAGAACTAAACCATGCAGGAACATTTTTTTACAACGGCGTGGAATTTCTGGCGTTTGCCGATGGCATCGACATCATCGGTAACAAAAATCGCGAAGTCTCTTCTGCCTTTTCCAAACTGGATAAGGAAGTAAAGCGAATGCGCCTGGTGGTAAACGAGGACAAGACGAAGTATCTCCTGTCATAAAAAACAGTCAGCGCATTCGCGCCTTGGAACCCAAGTCACTGTTGACAGCTATAAGTTCGGGAAAGTGGAGAATTTTGTGTACTAGAGAACCAGCATTATCACAGATAAAAATATCAGCATGGAAAACCCACACAGAATCACTCTTGCAAACAAGTGCTACTTTGGACTGAGTAGGCAGTTCGGGAGTAAAGTCCTCTCTCGACGTATAAAAAACCGCACTCTATAAGTCACTCATCATGCCCGAGCTGTTATATGACGCAGAAGCTTAGACAATGACAACATTCGATGAGACGTCTCTTAGAGTATTCGACAAAAAGGGCCGACTTCCAAAACGTATTAATGCAATGTTTGGAAACTGTTATACTGCGGTATTCAAACTGTTTGTATATGCAGAGTTGCGACACATTGCAACCATAAACATTGCATATTTTAAATATTCAAAATAGTATTGAACAATTTTTCTGAAATCTACATTTTTAAAACACCAGTGGTAACCAATAACAAACGAAGCATCAACATTGTTTCTGATGCACTAATTGCTCTGGCGATGCGTTTCGATAACTTTTCTTATGCGTTTTGGAAAAGTATACATTGTCAATATTTTGTAGCTCGGCGATATGGAATATTATACTTTGTACGTATGCAAAGCAATTGACGTTTTGGAAGTCAGCCAAGATCTTACGGAAGATTTACAGGCTTCTACGCGTGGGCGACGGGGATTACCGTATACGATGGAACGATGAGTTGTATGAGACTTAAAACGAAATATACATAGTGCAGGGAATGAAAATACAGCGGCTCCCCTTGCTTAGACATGTCGTTCCAATAGGAACCGAAGTTCCAGGTGTGAAAGAATTCAACTCGCAATCCGCTGGTGGTAGCAGAGGAATAGGGAGCCCCCGCTGCAATGGAGAGACCAAGTTGGCACAGAGAGAAATTGACTGGCGTTCTTTGTCGAGCTTGGCCAAAATGGCTTAGGCGGTTACAAAGCCAAAGTAGAAGAAGAATATGCAAATGATAAATGGCGGAGTTGGGGGAGGATGCGCCAGGTGGTACTTATCAGATGGATTCTGGCAACGGTTCGATCAAAAAATTGCATTACCTTAGCTATCACTTCGTCTGGAATTGCTGCGACATTGTTACCAGGTGGGTGCATTGCCAATTCAGCTCTTGAGCTGCCACTGAACATATAAATCATGGAAACTCCCACATGCAATATTTCCTGGGCAACCGGTGCACATAAAAAATCGCTTAAGGTCGTTGATCGATTGTTGTGAGATTTGCGTGGAAACGTTCAACCATTCGGGAATGCATTGATATTGCTCGCAGGAGATTTTACGCAAACATTGTCTGTAGTTCCCCGATTAACACTAGCGGACGAGATAAATGCTTGCCTCAAATAGTCAACATTGCGACAAGATGAACATACATACACTGCAGCTGAAGTATTCGCGCGACAATAACTGGACATTGGGAACGCAAAGCTGCCAGTTAATGAGAGATTAAGACAAATTTTATGGCCTGATAATTTTTGTAACTTAGAAACATCGAAAGGAGAACTGATCGAAAGAATGTTTCTTTATTAAGAAATTTAATTATAGGAATCTCGATTGGCTCATTGAACTGGCTATTCTTGCTGCGAAGAATAAGGATGTCTATCAATTAAATAATAGTGGTATTGAAAACAGCCGTTGCTTGAGCTGATCTGCCATTTTACCAGACTGCCAGGCCACTTGCTCACGTTGGTGAATACCACTAATATTATTCAATCCAGCATTCAACGTGAGGAAATAGCACATACTTCGATAAACATCGTTGTGGAAAAAGACCATCCAACGGAATTTTTGAACTCGATTGATCTTCCTGGTAGACTCCACATACTGAAATTGAAAATAGGTGTGCCAATTATCATGTTGCGGAATATTAAACGGCCAAAACTTTGCAACGGCAGGCGACTCGCACTAAAGAAATTGATGAAGAAAGTAGTGTAAGTAAAGATTTTAATGTGGCCTTTCAAAGGTGAAGAATTCCCATGATTCCGACCGATACACCATTTCAATTTAAAAGATTGCAATTCCCAATTCGATTGACATTCGGAATCACAATCAATAATGCTCCAGTCGAACTTTGGAAAAGCAAATCAGATATCCTTGATATCTATGCAGCGAATGGAAAAACAATAAATATTGTGTGCACACAAGTACTTATTACATAACCAAACTTATATGAAACGTATGCATTGCTTCGTTAATAATTTATCATCCATATAACAGGAATACGCCGCAGCAAAGCGTGGCAGGGTACATCTAGTATGTTCATAAAATATAAATATGTCATAACGTTATCGCCTGAAAACTAAAAATCGGGCTGCTGAAAATATACATTTCGGGAAGTTTCTCAAAAACTGGTCAGTAGATTTTATTCTATGTTCCCACAAATCTAGCCCAAGACCTTAGCTTTCATCTGGTATATAGCTTATATCTGGGAAAACTCTTGTTGTGGAGATATTGCGATTCAAATTGAAAAAATGTCGCTCTAAAAAGGGTCAAATGGTTAAAAATTAACATATCCGACTAACTTGGTTACTTTAAGATATAAAAAATGCCCCATTTTGCGATTGCCACTTAAACCGAAATTCTCTGCAAATCGGGGAATTTCCCGCTAGTTCACAAGTTGAAGGATGCCGCTGTGCTAATCAGTTCGTACATGTCTTGGAAACCACAATTTGTGTGTATTTTAGAGTTTTTTACAGTCATATGCCGAAATTGTAACATTTTTCTTCGTTTTAATTGCAGGTATGTACACAGTATATAACTATGCTACATGGGTTTATCACCCGCACTTAACCTACCTGGGAAGACGTGTACTGTATTACCTACAGTTGTACATAAATATGTATGTATGAATGCATTTAGTTCACCCAATTAGCCGCTACTACTTATATACATATGTATAAATTGCCACTGAGCAAAACTACTTGAGAAAAAAACATTAGTTTAATAGCACGAGTGCAACACCGTACACGTGATAGAAGTAAAACTCATGTGTGCGCCCCACACCCGGCAGAAATCTTAACAAATAAATAAAATAAAATAAACTTTTTAATATACAACGCTTTTATAAATGGAATAAAAAGGAGAAAATAATATTTCTCACTCCCACAGAATTTGTTTTGATAATTTTTGATTTTGAACTTTTAGCAAAAGTCATTATAAACAATTAATGACATTGAAAACGAAAAACGTGGAGCGCATGCAGTACAAAGCATTCGATTTCATTGACAATAGTCAAACTACATAACATTCTACAGCGAAAGTACAAATTTGAGATCGACTTTAAGCCGTCGTTATTCATATGCCCACATACATAAATATGTTCATATCAATTAAAGTGTATTAATTTATTTGTATCAATTTGCTTCTTTCACAACAAATACGGCTTCAATGCAAAAAAAGGTAATCGGCCGTGCCTTATGGCACAAGACACCAGTTCTTCGGAAAACTAATCAAACCACCTTGCGTTCAGGTGGCAAATGGTGGCAAGCTTCACAACCGCCAAATAATTTCGGACAAACTGTCCGGAGCTAAATTCCAGGTGGACAGTGGGGCAGAGTTGTCTCTTCTCCCAGCCTCTTACTCTGCCACTAAAATGGCACATAATCTTAAGCTGTTTGCAGCCAACAATTCTACAATCCCAACTTACGGAGATAAGCGACTTACACTCGATCATTGGTGCCGATCTGCTATCGCACTACAACTTACTCATCGACCTCAAAGGGCAGCTTCTTATTGACAAGATAACAAAACTAACATCAAAAGGCTTTATCAGTTTACAGAGCAGTTCAAAATTTCTACGATCAACGACACAAAGAGTGAATTCATGAAAATTCTCAAAGGATTTCCTGGGATCACTGGTACTTCGCAAAACCATGCACCCGTCAAACGACAGGTGGAACATTTCATTCCAACTTACGGTGCCCCGGTGTTTCAACGGGCACGCAGACTCAATCCAGAGAAGTATAAGGGCGCAAAAGCCGAATTCGAGTACTTGATGAAATTGGGATGGATTCGTCCTTCGAACAGCCCATGGGCTAGCCCTATTCATTTAGTCAAAAAGAAGACCGGCGACTGGCGGGTATGCGGTGACTACAGGCGCTTAAACTCTGTCACTGTGCCCGACAGATACTCAATCCCCCATTCTCAAGATTTTACCAACGGTCTCCATGGAAAAACCATATTTTCCACACTGGACCTCGTTCGAGCTTACCAGCAGATTCCGGTGGCGGAACCTGATATTCCGAAAACTGCGCTTCGGTCTTTTCGAATGTCTAGTCATGCAATTTGGTCTTCGAGGGGCGGCGCAGACATTTCAGCGGTAAATCGATGATATATTTCGTGGTCAACCCTTTGTTAAAACGTAACACAGTTGAAACAGGTTTTCAACTTTTACAGGATCACGGCTTGAGAATCAATATCGAAAAATGCGTTTTTGGAGCCTCAGAGGTAAAGCTTTTGGGCTACAAGGTATCTAGTAAGGGTATTTCACCACTACGCGAGAAGGTCCAAGCTGTAGAAAACTTTCCCAAACCTTCAAAAGTGGTAGAATTAAGACAATTTTTAGGAATGATAAATTTTTACCATCGTAATCTGCCACACGCAGCTATCGTGCAAGCCCCTCTTAACAAATACTTAGCCGGTTCTAAGAAAAATTACAAAACATCTATCGTTTGGACTCCAGAGGCAGAAGCCGCTTTTTTAAAGTGCAAGGCCGACTTGTCGCATGCTACACTACTGGTCCAGCCGCAGACGCGCAACTTCGTTTGGTCACTGACGCATCTGACATGGCTATGGGTGCGGTGGTCGAACAACGAAACAACAACTCTTCATGGGAGCCTCTTGCATTTTTCTCTAAAAAATTTTCTCCGGCTCAAATAAAGTACAGCCCGTACGATCGTGAGCTTCCTGCAGCCTACGAGAGCATCAAGTATTTGCGACATTACCTTGAGGGATGTGATTTTGCAATCTTCACCGATCACAAACCCTTAGTATATGCATTTAATCAGCGCACTGATAAAGCGTCGCCTCGACAACAACGTCAACTGGAATACATTTCGCAGTTTTCAACCAACATCTTCCATGTTGCCGGCACTGATAACGTTGTATCGGACGCTCTTTCACGTGTGGACGCATTCCACATGCCAGCTAGTTTCGATATTACTGATCTGGCCCAGCAGCAACAGTCCGATAAGGAGTTAGAAGAACTGTTAAAGTCAACGTCAGCTTCCTGCAAATTCACCAAGATGTATTGGGGTGCTTCAAATACTCCGATAGTCCTCGAAACATCGACTGACAATGGTCGCCCTTATCTGCCTGCAACTTTACGACAACAAATTTTCAACTGTATTGTAACTGTAACTGTACTGTATTGAAAACCCCGTGAGGGTTTCTATATATTTCCGGTGCAGCGTCATCCATTGGGTCCCTTTTGTGCAAAACCTTTTCTTGTCATGAAATGAATACGAATTATGAATTCCAATCAGATTTTTTAAAAAATACGGATTTTCTAAATACCTGAACTCCAGCTGGTCCATTTTTAGAAAAGGAATTTTTCATCATACAGGTAGTCACGCTGCGAATTTGAAAGAAGTCTGTTAATAAATACGACTTGTAAGTAACTCTACTCCAGCGCCACCAGCGTGTTTTCTAGAAGCCTATAATAGGACCTCCGAGAATTTGACTGGGCTCTATTGAGTGGTTTTTGAGTTTAGTCCGAAAAACGGAAATGGCTATCATTTTATGTATGTAATCTTCCTTATTCTGAGTTTCGCCCGAAAAAAAAACACGCGAACATTTTGATTCCCCCCATAGTAAGTACATGGAAACCAAAAGCGAAAAGTGAACCGGTTCAGGGAAGATGAAAGTCATGATAAGGCTGAATATGTTTCGAATGAAAAAAAAATTATCATGAAAGTAATAAACGTTTCGAATGTGTATTAACAAAATAGGGTGCTTTTTTCATCATGCTTACGAAATCGGTTCATAAATACAACTTTTATAAATAACTCGCCTCCCGCGCCACCTAGCGTTTTACCGTTTACCGTTTTTGGTAAACGTATCTTCCATTATGCTGAAGCTATACCTTTCGAATTTGAAAGAAATCGGTTCATAAATAAGACTTTTATAAATAACTCGACTCCCGCGCACTTAGCGGGTCTATTTTTGGTAGACGTATTTGCCATCCTGCTGGTAGCTTACATATTGGATTTAAATGAACTCGGTTCATAAGTACGATTTTTATAAATAACTCGACGCCAACGACACCTACCGAGTTTTCTGGTAGCCTATAATAGGACCATATATGCAAGGTATAACCTCCGAAAATTTGACGAAAATATTTTTTTTTTAACTGCCTTTGAAACGTACGGCAAATCTTTTATTATTTATTCGGAGCGTTGCGAAATTCCGTCTACTGCTAGAAACACAAAATAAAAAACAAAACTTTTGCAACGATTCGTATGAACAAAAAAGGTTTTCCCTTCGTTTCAAAGGCAGTAAAAAAATGCGTATAATTTTCGTCACGAAATTGATATCATACATTTTGTGTTTCTACTTCAGCTTTCGTCACTCAAAAATTTTACCTCAAAGAGGTGTTTTATTTGATATGTAATACTTCTATATTGGCAGTAAGCTAACTTCCCAATGAGTAAGCATTCCGAAATCAAAGCGAGACAGTCTAGTACGGTTTTTGTGTATGTATTGGGGATGTTTCGAATGCTATATTTTTCACATTCGCGAATACGAATGCGAATTTTCGGAATGCGAATGTTAAGTCATCGTTTTTATTACTTAAAAAGTTTGTAAATTATTAGAACATTGAACGAGTGCTTAACCTATACAATGTTTTAATCTTGTAGTCAAAGTTCAAATTGGGCATATTATATTTCAGAAAAAGTAATTTTGCTGCCTTTTCTCCCATGAGGCGATTTCTTAGAGGCTCGTATACTTATGTATAAGGCCGGCTGCACTAAAAAATTGTTCACTTGGAACGGCGGGTGGAGCTCTCAAATATCTGCGGCCCAGATCTGTCCATTTGTCGTATTTTTGTTTAGTTTTCCACCAATCGAGAGGATTTTCACCGAGATAAGCCCATTTTTCTTTAAGATAGGCCTTCAATTGAGCTTTTATTTCACATTTTTTATTGTCTCCAGATTTTACATCCGAGCTTTCGCTGGAGGAATCGAAAATTATTTCTAGGTTGCTTATACAGGGTGGCGCCGAATGAGCTATATGGTTTAAATGGTTTATAACTTTTTTATTTATGCGATTATTATACTTTATTTTTTTTTATACAGTATATTATTGGGGAATTTTTTGCAATTAGCTTTGAAAAATGATATCCTATAAGTGATGTCCATTTTCTGCTTGGCACATACGTGCTCTTTTTAGCATATTTTCCATAACTTTTCGCGGAATTTCGGGTGTAATGGCCATGATTTCATTTCGAATGTTGGTTTGGAGTTGGAGAATGGTTCTTGGTTTGTTAACGTACACTCTTTCTTTCAAATATCCCCAAACAAAACTGTTAAAAAGAATTCAAACCATATAGCTCATTCGGCGCCATCCAGTATTATAACCAAAAATTTTAGGTTTTTTTGGCCGAAATTACGATTTTTTCAAGGTAAGATTACGATTTTTCAGCAAAAGCATTCGGCAACGCTGCTGGCAGGTCATTTCCAGGCGTAGATCCCGTTGGTATAGAGTAAAAAAAACTGTTATAAAGACTTGTTAAAGGCCCTTCAATGTTGCTTGATATACTACTTAACCGTTTAGCGCCTGAAGCTAAAAGCCGGTTATTGCCCGCACCCTGGTTAGACAGACCTAAAGCCATTTCATCAACATTAGTGTGGACACTCTTCCCATGTACACATTCAAATGATACAAATGCGAATGTGGAATGCGAATGTGTAAAATGATGCGAATCATTCGCATAACGAATGCGAATGCAAATATTCGCAACATCCCTGGTATGTATTGTGTACGTGAGTGCCGTTTTTGTGTATGTGTTGTGTACATATATGTTTATTTATAAACGTATGTGTTCCGTTTCTTTTGTGCGGTTTTATTGAATATATCTGTACTGTAGTGTTTTCGGACGGCTCTTACTGCCAATATAGGAGTATTACTAATATTGTAATTGTTTATAATGACTTTTGCTAAAATTTCAAAATCAAAAGTTACTTTTTAGTCCATTCATAGAACCAAACATATTAAAAAGTTTATTTATTTTATTTATTTTCTACTTGTTAGTCTTGCCTTTATAAAATGTTGCAATAGATATTAAAATAATTCAACGATATTAATAGATTGATGCACACACATGCATATACATATGTATGTACATACATACGAGCACCAATTAATTTCATTTAAAGAAATGGCGTGTCGTCCATTTCCGCTGTAGCGTACGTAGTGCATAGGGCGACATCTACCTTTCAACCTCATCGGTAGATGTCGCCCTATGCACTAGACTTTTTTATAGGAACTTTGCAAAGCAAAGGTTTTATAATTAAAATGGTGTCTGGACACACAACATTGCAAGTTGATAAAAGCGTTGTAATAAGAATAAAAGTTAATATACGTGACTATGTATATATAAGTAAAATAACGTTGACTTTTGGCATTTTTTTACGGTGTCACTCATATTGTTCCATACAAAGTATCTTACATTTTTTGTTATATGGAAGAAAATAAACAACACTGTAAAAAAAAATAATAATTGCCAAAAATCAACGATAATATGTTTCGGTCTTATAATTATGCAACGCAGTGTACTATGGAGAATGGTTCCGTGCGCAGAAGTGGACAACTTTTGACTGCCATTCACCTGGGAGTGGCCAGAAGCGACTCTTGTGCGTACGGTTCAAATCGCAGCTCACAACGTCCGGATATTTATATCCACGTATCCTCTAGGTAGCAAGCAAACACCCGTTTGGGAGCGAGCTAAAGTGAGAAGGCGTAACCCTTCGCATGCGCTGGGTTTGGGTCCCGCCACGTTATAACCCCGCCCAATGAAAAGTAAAAAACAGCCACGGATGAGACCCCCTTTTCTGATGACGACCCCGGCAAACGTATAAAGGACTATGATTTAAGGGTATGCACCTGGAATATCCGGACCCTTAATGGGGAAGGTGCCTCTGCCCGGCTGGTTGATGTCCTCTGGAAGACAAAGGCTGACATCACCGCCATCCAAGAAATGAGATGGACGGGGCAGGGAAAAGTAAGCATGAAGCCTTGCGACGTCTACTACAGTTGCCACGTAAAGGAGCGCAAATTCGGTGTTGGATTCATGGTAGGAGAGAGACTCCGTCGCCGAGTACTGGCGTTCACCCTGGTGGACGAACGCCTAGCCACAATCCGCATCAGAACTAGATTCTTCAACATCTCGCTCATATGCGCCCACGCCCCGACGGAAGAGAAGGATAAGGCGTCCAAGGATCTCTTCTATGAGCGCTTGGAACGTACATATGAGCGCTGCCCCCGACACGATGTCAAAATCGTGCTTGGCGATTTTTATGCCAAGATGGGCAAGGAAGGAGTCTTTGGCGCCACTGTCGGAAAATTCAGCCTCCACGACGAAACGTCCGATAACGGACTGAGATTGATCGACTTCGTCGGGGCCCGAAAAATGGTAATATGTAGTACTAGGTTCCAGCATAAGAACATCCACCAAGCTACATGGCTGTCTCCAGATCGAAAAACGAGAAACCAAATCGATAATTTTGTGATAGACGGAAGGCATGCTTCAAACGTTTTGGACGTACGTAGACTCCGAGGGCCAAACATTGACTTGGACCACTATCTTTTTGCGCCCAACAATGCAAGGAAAGCTTAACGTCGAAAAGCTGCGATCACAACAGACGGCCAATTTATTCGCCCCTCGACTCACACACCTGCTCTCTGAGAGCACTCTTCAACAATCCGACATACACGAGCAGTGGAACCACATTTCCCGATCATTAAGTACCGCCGCCGAAGAAGTAGTTGGATTTCAGCGAGCCCGAAAGAACGACTGGTACGATGAGGAATGTCAAGAAGCCGCAGAGAAAAAAGATGCCGCCTACAGGGCCACGCTGCGATCGGGCGCAACGCGAGCCATGTGGGACCGTTATAGGGAACTGAAGAAGGAAGCGAGACGTATTGCCGCAATGAGAAGGGAGAGGCCGAAATACGTGAGTGCGAAGAGCTTGAGATGCTGGCCGACTGGAAGAACGCCCGAATATTCTACCAGAGGGTTAGGCGACTTACGGAAGGTTTCAAGACGGGGGCGAACTCCTGTAAGAACAACAATGGCGACCTAGTGACCGATGTCCAGAATATACTTAAATTGTGGAGGGAACACTTTTAGAACCTACTGTATGGTAGCAGCGCTGAAAGTAGTGAATACGACGAACCCGAGTACCCAGTCGATGATGATGGAGTAGCTGTCCCATCGCCTAACTATGACGGGGTACGAATAGCGATTACGCGGCTGAAAAACAACAACGCTGCTGGAGCTGACAGCCGGCCAGCTGAGCTATTCAAGTACGGCGGCGAGGAGTTGATAAGGTGCATGCATCAGCTCGTATGCAGAATATGGTCAGATGAACGCATGCCCGACGACTGGAATTTAAGTGTGCTCTGCCCAATCCACAAGAAAGGCGACCCTGCCATGCGCGCCAACTACCCCGGAATCAGCCTTCTAAGCATAGGTTATAAGGTCTTATCGAGTGTATTGTGCGAAAGACTGAAGCCCACCGTCAACAAGCTGATTGGACCTTAACAGTGTGGCTTTAGGCCTGCAAAATCCACCATAGATCAGGTATTCACAATACGCCAAATCTTGGAAAAGACCCGCGAGAATGGGATCGACAAACACCATCTATTTGTCGATTTCAAAGCCGCTTTCGACAACACGAAGAGAAGTTGCCTTTATGCCGCGATGTCTGAATTTGGTATCCCCGCGGAACTAATACGGCTGTGTAAAATGACGTTGAGCCATACCGCCAGCTCCGAGCCGTTTGATACCAAACGAGGTTTCTGATGTTGGAGAAGATAATAAGAGCCGCAGAACTGAACCGCTCAGGCACAATACTTTACAAGAGCGTACAATTGCTGGCGTATGCCGACGACATCGATATTATCGGTAAAAACAAGGGATACGTCAGTTCTGCCATCTCGGGATTGGATAGAGAAGCAAAGCGAATGGGTCTGGTGGAGAACGAGGACGAAACGAAGTATCTCCTGTCATCGCACAAACAGTCATAGCATACGCGTCTTGGCACCCACGTCACTGTTGGCAGTTACAAGTTCGAAAAAGTAGACGACATAGTTTGTTTGGAAACCAGAATTATCACCAATAATAATGTCAGCCTTGAAATCCAACGGACAATCACTCTTGCCAACAAGTGCTACTTTGGGCTGAGTAGGCAATTGAGAAGTAAAGTCCTCTCTCGTCGTACAAAGATCACACTCTATAAGTCACTCATCATGCCTGTGCTGGTGTATGGCGCGGAGGCGTGGACAATGGAAGCATCTGATGAGGCGGCTCTTGGAGTTGTCGAGAGAAAGATTCTGCGAAAGATTTACGGACCTTTACGCGTTGGTGATGGCGAATATCGCAGACGATCCAACGATGAGCTTTACAACGATATAGACATAGTGCAGCGAATTAAAATTCAGCGGCTCTGCTGGCTTGGCCATGTCGTTCGAATGGACAGAAACGCTCCTGCTCTGGAAATAATCAACGCGGGCCGCGATGCTGGTAACAGAAGAAGCGGAAGGCCTCCTCTGCGTTGGAAAGACCAGGTGGAGAAGGACTTGGCTTCATTTGGCATTTCCAATTGGCGTCAGTTAGCACAGAAGAGAAATGACTGGCGTGCTGTTTTGGACTCGGCCAAAATCGCTTAGGCGGTTACAGCGCCAATAAAGAAGAAGTGTACTATTAACTTGTTTGACTTGTGTTTAAAGCAACTTTGAATTGTTTTTGCTTTTTTAACAGTGTTAACTTATTCGTTATTTATGTGTTAAAATAAATATAAAACACATTTTTTGTGTTTTAAATGTGTAAAATTCTGGTCACCTTATGTATGGCACGATGAACTGCTTAATCTCAAAGAATGTATTCTTTACTTGCTAGGTCACGCCGTCCCTAAAAATGAGAAAATACCGAAATTATGCATATGCATACTTTCGTTTTAAAAGCGAAATAATGCATATGAAAAAAAACGAAGTAATGCATACATGCACAGTTTCGGTTGAAAACCGAAATAATGCATATGGCAAAAACCGGAATAAAGCATACATGCACAGTTTCGGTTGAAACTGAAATAATGTCTAAATGCACAGTTTCCATATGCGCAATTTCGGTGCCCCCTAAAACTTTTCTAGAAATTCTAAATAA
The DNA here is from genome assembly GCF_013731165.1 of Rhagoletis pomonella. Classification (NCBI taxonomy): domain Eukaryota; kingdom Metazoa; phylum Arthropoda; class Insecta; order Diptera; family Tephritidae; genus Rhagoletis; species Rhagoletis pomonella. The sequence continues at coordinate 22,817 of NW_023461513.1, forward strand.
AAAGCCAAAGCGACAGAGTAAGGTGCGTTTTTTAGAAATGATCTATCATTTTCTGATAGAGAATCATTTTCTGATAGACATTGACAATTTTCGTGTTGATGTATATTACTTTCACCAACCATAAATTTAATAAAGAACGCTGCTTTTAATTCTAAAAGCTTCACCCTCTAACACCTTTTCAAAATGACTATGACACAGTTTGTAATGTCTTTTTAAACAAGACATAACATTGCGACTCAAAACGCGATAGCAGATCACGCATTGCGCACACCCATCCATGTTTTCTATGCAAAAAATGTATTTCCCATTCCTCCCGAAACATTTTATGTGTGTATTATTCGAATAGTTCCGCAGTGAAGTCTCAGTAGCAACTGATTTGATTTGCTTTGCCGAAGAGCTAGCAAAGCATCAGTCAATCGTCAATTAGCGTAAGACGCACGAAGACGATCATATCATACATGTGTCAACGTCGCAGCTGTTGTTTTTTGTTATAGAAAATGCCCACCCATTAATGCGCAAATGAACAATTAAAAAAAAAAAGAAGTTTCAAGATCTGAAAGCTTTTTAGCTTACGGTGCTAGAAGTACTAGAAATATAATTTAGCAAAAAAAAGTATACCTTATCCCCAAATGTGGAAACTCCAGCACTGGCTGGTGAGCAAAACTTCCCTGTGGGGAAATCTCTAGTTTTGAACTGGTGCATTTCTAGTACATTTAGAACCACTACTAGGTCGCGATAAATCTCTTTTGCATGCAAACAACTGGCGAATTTAACACAGCGATGTCATAGGAATTGGAAATTGTCCCTCGCTGCATTACCTTTTCTATAGTTCAGAACCAGTCCTAAATTCGACATATGGGATCTAGTTCGCTTTGCACCCGATTTTCTATAGTTCAGAACCAGTTGTAAACGAAAAAAGTAACAAGATGTTTTCTTTTTGGGTTACCATGGTAGCAATTTTTAATTATTTGCAGAGAAATGTATTTTCAGTCTGAAATCAAATTTGTTTGTATGAATGTAAATTAAATTGTGCATTTGAAAATATGTTTACATACCTTTGGCTGTAGCTCAATTTGCAGAGGTGCTGAGTGTTATTGGTTATATTCCAGAAGGTCCCAAAATGTTAAGATGTTAACATAAATTTTAGTTTTGTATTACCAAACTATGAAAAAGCATTTGCGACGTGCAGACTGAAAGCATATTTGAACGAAAAACCCGCCAAGCAAAAATTTATTTAATGTAAAGAGGCCCACCGCTGCATCAATTTTTCACTAGTTTCGACCTAGTTCAAAATTCGTCAGATGAGATCTAGTTCGTTCTGCATCCCTTTTTCTATAGTTTTGAACCAGTTCTAAAGTCGTCATTTTAGATATAGATTTCTAAAATTGTTTTTTAAAAGTACCACATATCGCTGCTTTTGAACTGGTGGCAATCTAGTTACTATCGGACTGGTTCGTTTTTGGCGATAAAGATCTAGTACGGAACTACAAATTTGGTTCACCAGTTCTGAGTTTCCCTACAGGGTTCTCTGCTGCGCACACAAGCGCATGTGTGTGATAGTGTAAGTGCTAGGGTGGCCAGATGCGCTGATTTAATCAGTACCCTGCAAAAAATTGTGCGACTAATCTCTAAAGTCGAGAGTCCAAGATTACTTTTAATCGGGTACGATTGGGCATTAATTAGCCGCAACTAGTCTTATACGGGTACTAATGGAGGTCAATTAGTCTCGACTCATCCCTTATGGGTATAATTGGAGATCAATTCGTCCCCAACTCATCTCTAACGGGTACTATTAACGATTTAATGATATTTACGCACTTAGTCAATGAAATTTCATGTGCGGCGTTGGCACACAGAGAGAGTATTCGCCTAACCAAACTGGGCTACCCGGTTCGAATCTCAGCTGGCGCAAATTTTTATTTTTATTTTTTAAAAGTGACTAGTCGATTTTTATACCCTTTCGGGTATAAAAGTGAACAATTAGTCTCTTCATAGGACAGTTCATTCCATATAAAGAGATCAAAAGTGGTATTAGTCGCATGTTCTTTTGCGATTGCTCCCGGAGTCATCCCGGATTAGTCCCATTTTTTGCAGGGTACAGGGACTGATTTTTTTGTATTGTACTGATTTTTAAGAGCCCGAAATCAGTACGCAAAATCTACTGATTTTTTGAGTTTGTACTGATTTTGTACTGATTTTTACATTTAATAAATACTTTTGTAAATTGGTGTAATTGACATTTGCTTGAGGTGTACATGTTCAAAACAATGGTTTTTGACAACTCATACGTGTGAGCAGATTGAAACCATTATTAAAAAGGTGTCAGCTTGCAATTGTTTCGTTTCCTAGGATTTCGCAAAATAACAAACTGTTTGGATTCAACCCAACCCAACTTCACGATTTGCAGGTTTTACAGGATTTACAGGAAAAGCTGGTTTCGCCATTAATAAATCATATGAAATATGGTGGTGAGTTAATCATATATTAAGTACACTGAGAAGATGACAATAAGAGATAATGTTTTGATTATAATTAAACATCCACTAAGAAATGGGCT